>NC_137616.1:27353720-27496220 GCF_963280865.1 Gymnoscopelus braueri | reverse complement strand
TTTACAGTCAGTTATGTTTCTAACACAAGCTGCAGTGCTACCAACACATTGTGATATTAAACATGTTACTTTATATATAAAAAAAACACATTTGAAGCATTCACTCAGAGGGGAGCTTGGTTAAATAAAAGTATTGTATTTGCATTATTTTCGCTGGCGGTAGTGGTTGATTTTTTAATGCTGCAGCAACAACCGCCGAATAATACACCATCCTGCTGCACCGGCCCCACTATCATTTTATTACCTCACCTCCCCAAAGTCTTTCCATACTACTATTGTTTTATCTACCCTCTCATCCCCCTCCTTCTCCATCTGATGCAGTTAATTTAACGTGGTAGCAGCAGTGGTTTGTTAGCTCCATGGTACCAGCAGGTCTCTCCTGAGGCGACGGAGAGGACCCCAGTCGAGCTGCGAGCCATTAAAAGCCCATCCAGGCGGCTTTTACTTATTCATCATGCCCCAGTTTGAGTTTGGAGATCTATCGCCTCTCCATTGACAGAAATCACTGCTGGGAGAGAGAATGTATTCTGCCTTGCACCAGATCCCGCTGTTTATTCTGTTCTTCTACTGTATCTAATAGTGGTACCCGAGTGATTTGTTATCATTGTGTGTGCATCTGCCTGGGCATATATTTCTGTATGATATTAGCATGTGTGTGTGTGTGTGTGTGTGTGTGTGTGTGTGTGTGTGTGTGTGTGTGTGTGTGTGTGTGTGTGTGTGTGTGTGTGTGTGTGTGTGTGTGTGTGTGTGTGTGTGTGTGTGTGTGTGTGTGTGTGTGTGTGTGTGTGTGTGTGTGTGTGTGAGAGAGAGAGAGAGAGAGATACTCATGTTTGTCTATGTGCATTACATTATCGTTATACGGTGCTACAGTGGGAGCTGCATGAACAAGGAAGCATTTCAGCCTCAGTGTTATACTTATAAGTCCACGCCAGTGTGCTATTTTCTGTTCCCTCCAGCGTCAGTCACCCATACACTCGCACATTGGAAAGCACGGCATCAACTGGAGAGAGACGTCCTTGACAGTGTGTTCAATTAAAACCAGAGGCAATATAAATATTCAGATTGCAGAGTGCTCCCTTGCTCGGTGTAACACAAACCGATATGCAAATCATGAATTTCAAAAATGCCAATAAGTACTTTGGATCCACACACAAATATTCTAAGCATGGCCACAAACAAATACATACAAAATCTTGGTAACAGGAATTTCTGACATGTCAGCCATTTTGTCAGAGAAGAAGCTATTGTTGGGAACCACACTGACAAACTGATTGTCAGGTCTCCAGTGAGACCTCATACTCGGAGAGAGTGAGGTAAAGAGAGAGTGGCGACAACACCATTCATTCAAAGGACACGTTTTCTTTTCAGAGGTGGTGGATCATCTCAGTATCCTGGATGTTAGCAGCAGCAAACACTAGTAGCGCTGTAGAGTTGCAGAATAGTTGCAGAATAGACAATTTTTCATGCACATTTGAAAGGTAAGATGTTTAAAGAATCAGATTGTATATTATCATCACATCTGAATCAATTTAACAGCTGAGGTCTAGGTGAATCACATGAAGAAGCGTTTTGGACTTTTGGCCAGTCTTTCTTTACATAGCTCTGGTCATACTGTACATAAGTCTCACATTAAACAAAGCTGAATCTCCATGGTTACCGTAGCATTAATAGCTTGCTAAACCCCCCCACAGTTCATGCGGCCACAAAACATAAAAGACTCATCTCAAGATTGCCTTTATGACTACAGCCCCTTTCTTTCTTCATTCCCCAATAAATGTACTATTAATTGGATTAGCGTAGAATAGATTAAAAATTAAGGTGGAACGGTGAGAATAAGTAAAGCACTGATCTCTGTCTACCTCTACCAGACTTTTTATTTTTCTCTTTGGTTATTTGCCCTCATAACTAATGTATCGGCCACTAATGTTTTCAAAGTTCAAACTGGATGCCTAATGAAAGAAAGATGTTAGTGGAAAGCGAACCCGTTGTACAGATTTCAGCTGTGGGTATCATGCCATGATGCATGTCTTGCACAAAGCCTGATTTATACTTCTTCGTACGACGGAAATAGCCAAGCTCACAACGCGACGCAACATCTCTGTGAGGTTACAGTGACCTTGAGTTCATCCTCGAGTCCAATTCCAAGTGGATGTTCGTGCCAAATGTCATGAAATTCCCTGAGGGAGTTCGGATGTACAGACAACCCAAAAACATAATGTCTCCGGGCATGGCTGTCCGCCAGTGGAGGCATAAAAACAACCGTAGAGTCGAATATGGTGACGGTGTGGTATCCCTGTCCAATCTTTAGATATTGATATAGTTGGTTGGCCAGAACAGCTTTGACAACTACACTAACCAACCTATGCCTACTGGTTTGGAAACCAAGCCTGATACCCGTCCTAATATGAAGGCCCCCAAAGCCTTTGCATTGGTTCTGCAATGCAGTTCTTTTTTAAATCTCTGAATTGGTTCCACCCAATTTTAGCCCCTACGTTGAATTTAGATGTGACTAGGTATATCAGTGGGAGGTGTAGATCTCTAATCCTCTGGCTACGGGAGACTAGATAGACAAGTAACTAGGTATGCAGTTTGATAATGTATGAGCTCTGAATTAGCCAGGCATGCAATGGCATTTTAGCTGGGAGCAGGTCTTCCACCTTTGAAATTGTATAATTTTATCCTGCAATGGCAACTAGCAATTACAGTGCGGTCCTTTCAGTTCATGGGAGCAAAAATGATATATATATGTATACAAAGTCATGTGTCAAATACACGTGCAAAGTCAGATAAAGCATCCACATGTTTTTTCCTTGTTGTATCCCCCCCTACTTTTGAAAGGCATCTCTGCATGGTTTCTGAACGCAACAATAATATATTAATGACAGATAAACAGAAGAAAATATCTACAGTACTTAGGCTACAGAGAACTTTAAGCTCTAGATAAAAACTAACAATTAACACAAACAAAATGTGTTTGAACAATAAAATCCACACTACAACAGCAATTCAAGTTATCCAATTAAATTGTATAAATTCAATTTAGTCACTGTAGAGTAACCTACAGTGAGTACTGCATTTATACAATTTAATTGGATTTATTGTCATTAAACAGGATCTGTTTCAAATAATTTGAAACAGATTTAGGAAGGCACTACGTCTGAGCCTCAAACCCAAATGTCATCTCAGCTGTATGTAGATATACAGTTATGGACCAAAAAAGCAGGGGTTCATCTATTCAGTATTGTTGCTAGTACTGCTGCTGCTGCTACTAGCGATAAGGTATATTTTTGTTCACAGCTCACTATTTGCTCAGCTACTTGCAAGAGAACATGAATAGGCAGAATTTCACATCCTTCAAATTCTCTCCTCAGAGATGTAGGGCGGATAAAAGCCCTAGTGATGACAGGAGGAAGCCAGTTAGATGTGTCGCACTTACAACTCTCTCGCTCCCTCTCTCTGTCTCCCTAAACGATTCATTTATTCCAGCTCAGAGTCAAAGGCGTGTGACATACAGTACACCATATACTGTAACATCCCCAACCTGCTCTGCGCTTCAGCAGCGCCACAAAATTAAATGGTCACTAGTGCACGGTCACTAGTGCGAAGCTACAGTAGGCTATTGTATGAGGACAGTCAGAGAGCCTCCCTTTTCGAATCTCAGGGTGTCCATTTTGTCTGGAGTGCATTAAAAGAAGAATGAAATGGGACCCAGACCAAAATTGTGTCTGCAAGACGGGTAGAAATGGCCATCATCAAGTGGAAAAGCAGCTTATGCAAATTGCGTTTAGTAATAACAGCATTCAGACAGAATTAACAAGATACAGAGGCTGAACGCGGTTAATTGCAAGAGAGCATGCAGGCGGATGGGTGGGTGAGTTCACTCAACACTGTCATTCTGAGAACAAAGAGGAAATAGACGCTGTTGTTGAGGAGTTACGCATATGTGTATAAATATGTAAGCTGATACATGAAGAATTACAATAATTGTGTATCCTACTAATCAGTAACCAGACAAGATTCAATTATTAATTGCCAATGTTAGCAGGGTGTGAATTAATTTACCCATATATGTGCAGCTCAGATTCAAATCACAAAATCAGTGGAATCTTAACAACAACAACAAAACTTTGTTGGTCATGATGAGCTTGACCATCAAAATCTCATCAAAATGAACATGACATTCTACGTTTTTGTCTCTGAAAGGTAAGTGCCAAGTTCTCATCTCACACTTAAGACTGTCACAGCAGCAGCAGCAGCTCTCACAGCAAGGCTCACAAGGTTAACTACTGAGGTTTCTTCAAGCTCACAATGCACTGCGACACATATGATGTAGATCAGCTATTTTCAGTGCACTACACCCATGCACAACTATGGATACCTCAGGCTTAAGACCCTGACCAACCAAGGCTTTTCTCTCAACTACCAACAGCACTGGACTCGTCCGCAAACACGCGCATCCAATCTGATCTGCTGCTTTTGGCGAAAGCCCTTGTCTAAAAATGACACTATTTCAAAAACCGAGAAAATGAATGAATTAAGTCAAAATTCAATTAGTGTTGAGATACCTTTGAAGCCACGCAGTATAAGACTTGGGTAGGTTTCAAAGGCCCTAGGTTTGTAAGAAATGCTCATAAGAGAGAGAAAAACAGCATAGCAGTAGACATGCATCATAATCTGCTTAACTAATTGCTGCTGCCTCTAACCCACATGTCCCTTTCAATCAAAGCATAGAACAGTCTTCCAAGGACATTTATGACTGAAATTTATGTCCTTCCTCTGCTGTTTTTTAAAGGCAGCAGCCAGATCTATGTAATCAGAAAAAAGTAGCATTGCAAATGTGAAATAGTACACTATTTGTGATGATGCAATTCGTTTGCAATTTGTTTGCAATTCGTTGAAAACGAAAAACTTTTTAGAGATTCACAGATTCACTCCTGAGAATAAAACTTTCAGTCATTTATTATGGAGCTGTCTTGTGTTTTTTTGCCATGTTTGGCACAAAAATTGCAGTGACAAATTAACCTTTTTAAGTTTAAGTTTAAGTTTTATTCTCATAAGCATAAGATTGGAAAAAAGAAAACCAGTTGAGGTTAGATAAATATATCAGTCCTGTACGAAAGACAAGTCAAAACACATTCATTTATCAAACGAGGTGTCAGAAATGCCTCTGTTTTGTCTAGAAGAGCCTTTCTGAACTGTACCTAAGATTAATTTCAAACATGTTTGGGGTCATTTTAACGTCTACTCTGCAACCCAGATAGTTTTTAAGTTGCTTGATTCAATATTTAGATATTTGATATTAATTTGATCAGACACGCCCCCTTCCTATACAAACCCATTGTAACTGCAAACTCTATTATAACCATGATATATTCATCAAAAACCCGTCCTTGGTTCTGGTGACTGATATTGTTCTTCTAATATGTGAGGGGGCCGTGTTTTTCAATTAGGCTACTTTTTTCATTCATTTTTCTATTTATTTTTATTTATTTAAAAAATGAATTGAAAATGCATTAGAAGGACAATATCAGTCACTAGAACCAAGGACGAGTGTTACCATGTTTTCAATGAATCTAACATGGTTAAAATGGAGTTTGACGCCCCCATCCTATACTATGGGTTTGTATAGGATGGGGGCGTGTCTGATAAAATCGATATCAAATATCTAAATATTGAATCAAGCAACTTCTGGGATGCTCACAAAAGCCTGAGTAGATGTTAAAAAGACCCCAAACATGTTTGAAAGTGAAATATCCCTTTAAGTGTGTGTGTGTGTGTGTGTGTGTGTGTGTGTGTGTGTGTGTGTGTGTGTGTGTGTGTGTGTGTGTGTGTGTGTGTGTGTGTGTGTGTGTGTGTGTGTGTGTGTGTGTGTGTGTGTGTGTGTGGCTGTGCGCATGTCCGAAATTGATAACTATGTACTGAGAACAGGGATTCAAAGATACTGGTAGTACTGTTAAAGATTGATGCTTGTTTATTGTCCTTTTTTACATTCCTCTTCTTATATCCATCCATTTCTTCTTCTTCTTTTCGTGTTGCACACAGACACAATACTACTCTCACCACGGCGGAGGATAACGGCCAAAAAAAAGAAAAGAATTGGCTCTGCTTTGAAGAGCTAATATCCATCTGCCAGATTCCTTGTCTTTCCTGCATGCACACACACGCCCACAAACACGCGCGCACACACACACACACGCTCTTGCACACACACACACACACACACACACACACACACACACACACACACACACACACACACACACACACACACACACACACACACACACACACACACACACACACAGTTTTGGCATCTGTGTCGGCCAGAACCATGCTTACTCTGTCATTTTCACCATCACTGTCATCTCACTGTCCTCTCTCTCTCTCTCTCTCTCTCTCTCTCTCTCTCCTCTCTCTCTCTGTCCTCTCTCTCTCTCTCTCTCTCTCTCTCTCTCTCTCTCTCTCTCTCTCTCTCTCTCTCTCTCGTGTGACCCAGAAGCGCAATAAGCTAAGCCACGGTTCCCTCCATGCGTCCATGGAGACTGCCACAAAAGCTAAAAACGGATGCACTCTCATATGTCCTATGGAGGAGGAAAGAGGAGAGACGGAGAGAGGTGTAACAGAGTGGCGTCACAATGGATAATTCATACAGCATTTACTGTAAGTCACAAGAGAGAGTGCCTCCCTGTGACGTATACAGCACAACATAAACACTACAACACCTCTTCCCATGATGAGATACACATTCTTAATTTCTACCAACTGTGTTATTTTAACCCAGTGTACAAATGGACCTCAAAGGACTACGGGTCCATCGATCTAGGCAGGACACACAGTACATCATTCTAGCAAACAACAGGCTACCTACCGTAAGTAGATTCACATCCTTCTATAGCAACTATATCCGCCCTTACAAAATAGTCCTCAGTGTTCCTCAGTGTTCATTTATCTCTGAGTGTGTATACACATGTATACACAAGTTCACGCACATATCCTGAAATGAGGCAATAACAATACAGTACAAATGATGTCAAATAAACAAAAACTCATCAGGGCCATTTGAGGTTTTCAGCGTAGTTAAATGATCTAGTTTGCGAGCAAGCCGTGTGAAACGTTGTCATTGCATGTAAATGGAACAAACCACAGATGTCTGTCTTTGAGACACCTTTGGTTGGTGATATTCGCTCAACCAGAGGCTCATAACAACGATCTAAATGTGCTAGTGAAATGAGACCTGGCTATTCCAAACAGAGTGATCGGACTGCATTTCTGACACTCCAAAGGAGTCTTAGCCAATTCTGCAGCACTAAGAGTATACATACTCTTAGTACATATTACTAAGAGTACTTAAGCGAAAACTGTGTGTCTTGCTTCGACTCTTCCTGTCCATCCCACCGATTTTGTGTTGGGTTCATGCAGCGTTCAGCAAATCAATCAATCAGTCTGTCTTTGCTGTATATACAGTGTGTGTGTGTGTATCTGTATCTCTCTGTGTGTCTCTCTCTCTCTGTGTGTGTGTGTGTGTGTGTGTGTGTGTGTGTGTGTGTGTGTGTGTGTGTGTGTGTGTGTGTGTCTGTGTGTGTGTGTGTGTGTGTGTGTGTGTGTGTGTGTGTGTGTGTGTGTGTGTGTGTGTGTGTGTGTGTGTGTGTGTGTGTGTGTGTGTGTGTCAATGTATTACGTGCACAAAGTGGAATCTAGCCATCAAGGTCTTTTTCAATTCTCCCTCAGGGGCCATCTTATGGCCTAACATCCAGTTGGGTAAGTGTGAGGTGACTCTGCTGGCCCTTTTCTAATGAGAAAGATTAAGGCTACAGTCACTCATTGTCACTCTGGCATAGAGAGAGAGGGAGAAGGTAGTGAGTTGGGGGTAAACGACCAGGGAAAAAAAGAGGGAAAAAGGAGGACACATTGGAGAGAGTAGAATGACGAGATGTCATCACACAAAGAACAAAGGCCATCGGAGGAATGTTGCGGTTTAAACCGATCCATCGTGTTCATCACGGGTGGATCAGTCAGATGCAGTTCCGCCTTCATATAATGGTGCGCAGCAATTTGATAATCGCACCATGTTTTGTAAAGCAGGATGCGAGCGGGAGAGTGCGTTGGGTTGGGGGGGTGGGGGGTTGCAGAAATGAGGCAGCTTTCCCCTCAACAGTTTCCCATCTTTGATGGATACAAATTATTCATTACTGGAGAAATGTTCTCTCGCCAGCACAATTGAAATGTGGGCTAATTCTTCTCAGTTGCCTTGGTGACATGCACATTGGGAGGCAGACTGTACAGCGCCCTGCAAAGCCACCCACCCTATAGAGCTTATCAGTGGCTCTCAATGAATCCGACTCGCAAGCTCTCGGCAGTGGACCGACCGCAAATCGGCATTGAGATTCCTGACTTACCTGCCGATGAGAAGGAACTCCCCGGCTACACCCAGGCGTCTCATGGCCATGAGAAGGCCTCGGACGGTCATGCCCTCACAGAAACACACCACCACGCGTGCTTTGGGCAGACGCTCCCGTAGTTTCTTCAGCAGGCGGTCAAAGTGTTTCTCTCCCGCGTTGCTGTAGATCTTGTCCGAGTGGGCGATGCATAAGCCATCCTGGGACGCCAGCTCCTTGAAAGCCTCCATGCCGCTCTCACCGTAGCTTCCTGTGGTGGATGAAGAAAGGGATTCAGTTCTTTCTAAGCACACAATGGTATAGCATAGCATAAAATGGTGATGATGTACTACCAGGGGGCCAAAACTTTTTTTTGTTGCATTATGAGATTAGAATAAACATTCAAATATGCATTAAATGTGCATATTTTGTGCAATCTAATTCCTGTGGATGGAAATACATTAAAAGGTCTGAGCTGTTTACAAAATGAGAGGATACTATATAGGACATACCTTATGATTCTAGCGTTAAACCATTATTATAAGCTTGTTATTATTGTACAAAGCATACATGCATTGTTCCAATTATAGACACACATTAACGCAAACACCAGACATATTGTAAGCTATACTTGTTTCAGCATGTCTTGTTAAAAACTGTTTCTGAGTAAAGCACCTGTAGCAGCCTGTATTGTCGCTTTTCTGTCTGCCTATGTGACAACTTTGACCCATCAGCCCTGATCCTTTGATAATGACAGTCACTGACAGTCAGAGAGCTTACTGGCTACTGACTGTAATGAAAGCCACAAGGGGCAATGAGGTTGGCCTTATTCAGTGGTACAACAACCTGATCAACAGCCCAGTGAAGCAGTTTTAGCTGAATAACTTGGCCAAGAAAGTGGACCACAGTACACATGCATCTCAATAGTGGATAGTAGTGTGTGTGTGTGTGTGTGTGTGTGTGTGTGTGTGTGTGTGTGTGTGTGTGTGTGTGCGTGCGTGCGTGCGTGCGTGCGTGCGTGCGTGCGTGCGTGCGTGCGTGCGTGCGTGCGTGCGTGCGTGCGTGCGTGCGTGCGTGCGTGCGTGCGTGTGTGTGTGTGCACGTGTGTGTGTGTGGCGCGCGCATGTGCGTGTGTTTTAAATTAAATCGAGAAACACATATCTATATCTACAGATAGCTGTAACATATTTATATAGGAATATTATTTCTTGGCATAGTATGGTTTTATTCAACAGGGAAGATAGAGGCAGAGATGGGCACCAGACTAATGCATTTACATTAGAACACAACAGGCTTGTGTTGGTTTCCCAAATGTCGTTTGATGATATTTCTCAATTGCCTCGCTTCAGTCTCCCCCTGGAAAATGGCATCATGATAGCAATTATCTTTCTCCTTCTATACTGGGACTGTCGGATAGGTGGGTGGCAGTGCATTAGTTACCTGCCCACTTGACACTGGCCCCCGAAACCTGCTTTGTGTATTCCTACCAGTCTGATGGTAATTGGACCAGGTAATTTATGCAATTGCAGACCTCTCTGGCTGTTGCTATGGGAAACGAGCTACATTTGAACTTATCTAAGGTGGTGGGGAAAATAGTCTTTGACGATCTTTGAGTCATTCGTGACCAGAGATAACTCAGAGGCAACTAAAGACAGACGTTAAAGGTGGATTTTCAGCAGGGTTCCTAAAAGCTCAGCGGATGGTCTTAATCTAGCAGATAATTGTACTGATTTTACTTGTTGAAAGTCAGTGACAGTAGTTCTATTAGTCCTATTTACTGTGTTATGAGCATTTAGGGAATTTCCATTCACATGGGAACCAATGTATAACACATTTTTTTGGTAAAATGTTGTATTAGTTAAAAGTGCATTTTGGGTTTTCGAATATATTTGCTTTAAGAACATACCAAGAGCTCCCATTTTAAGACTCCAACAGTAACAACAATAACTGCTCTCTCTTACAAATACTCCTCCCCTGTATGTTCTATCCTTACATAGTGACTTGATCTCCAAACCCAGAGGCTCCTACTCTGTTGAACGTCAGATACCTGACGCCCCCTAGCAATCTCTCGAGGTACTACATTCCCCAAACCCATTCTCCTAAATGTCCCTCTCCCCTACAGGACATTACAAAGTTGTCTGACGGTACCCACGAGTCCTTAAATCCTCAGAGGGTATTCTGGGAAATGCAGCCCGTCAGGCATAATTTGGGTGCACATCACTGATTGTGTTTCACTGGCACTTTAATGAAGAGCCATGGAGGTAATTCACTATGCAGTAATTACACGTTGCCCTCCTCCTGTTTCTCTCTTTTAACTTATTTCTCTGCATCTTATGCAAATGATGCTGTAATGATGAGAGTGAGTGCCGTGAGCAACCGACTGACTTCGAGCACAATAAATATGGCTTACTGTCTATCATAATGCGAGTCAAACTGATTTTAGATTTGAAATTAATAGAATACAAATTGTATTAACCAGTTTCAAGTACGGCAAGAAATATCGATTTGTTACTTTTCATCATAGCATGAGTGTTTATAACTCAGAGAGTGTACAAATGGAACCAAATAGACCATTTGTACACTCTCAGAGTTAAATGAACACTGAGGATTTTACAGCACTAGATGTCACACCTACGTCACACTGCTGATCCGACCGATATGTCTGAGTCATAGTGTCGGGGGCTTTGTCAGAGTACCTGTTGTACCTGTCTGTCTGTGTCCCTTTTGTGCCCATATATGGAGATCTCTGTATCTGTCTGTCTACCTATGTCCCTTTTATGCCCATATATGGAGATCCCTGATGTCATTAGTATATGCCCCATACCCTCTATGGTGGCATGCCCATATCTGGGCATATTGGTGGGATCGGCGGATATGTGCCCATATATGGATCGGATCTGTGGCTCTGGACAACCAGATCTCCATAATGCCTATATATGGGCATATCGGGTTTGTTTATGGTTATGTCTGAGTCATAGTGACATGCCTATGGGCGTATGGGGTTTGTTTATGGTTATATCTGCGTCACTGTGACGTGGCTGTGGTCCTGCATATATATGGGCATATGGGGTTTGTTTATGGTTATGTCTGAGTCAGAGTGACGTGGCCATGGCCCGCCGGCCCACTGGTTGGCCGGTCGTCCCTTAAACCAATTTTAATATAGATAGATTAGGCGATCGTTCCTACACTAATAGAAGTTCCATTAGTGTAGGAACGATCACTGATTCTCAACCAAGCCCCCAGAACCGAGAGGGAGCAGTGCAGCGCATTGGACATGGTGGCCGATCATAGGTACTGCAGCTTATTACGGCTGGGGCCAGAAACATGAACGAGCGAAAACGGTTTTGACCAATGGGCTCGACTCACGAGCTTGCGCACAGGGTTGCACACGGAGGTGACACTACTGCGCATGCGAGACAACGCGCAGAGTGGTGCAAAACGCGTCACAGAGGCCCCAAATAGGCCCCGCCTGTCACATTTCCCAACCTGGAAGAAGGTGTGAAAAGGGAGTATGCGTTTGGTGGACAACTCCACGCAGTGAATGGGCGGGATTTTCGTTACCTCTCTATTATTTTTTAACTCTATGTTCTCAACCCTTTTAATTTGAACTTTTTGAACACACAAATTTGTCTTCCATTATGGAAGACAAATTTCTCACCCATCTCACTGAAGTATTACTGTCATTCTCAGTTTACTATGGCCACTTTGGTTATGGCCTGCTGTTCCCCGCACTTTTGGGGCACAGTTACCAATACTGACACAAATGACTGAGCCCTTTGACTCTGTGGTGAAAATGTAATAACAATGACTTCACTCTGGCTTATAGGGCCCCCTTATCCCTTGGCCCCCTGAGCGAGCAACCGCTTGGTAGACCCGCTCAGCAATCCATTCATGGATGATGTATTCTTAGACGTATTCAACACTTTACTATTAAACATAAGTGGGGAAATAATGGAATACATTTTTTTCTATGGAAAACTGAATCAAAATCACTAAAACAGTGAGATAGTTTTGAAGATCACCGAAACGGTTGCCCACCCCATGTTGGATTATTTTACAGAATAGTGGTGTCATCAATCTTTGTTAGATTCTAATATTAAATTGCTGACTTTTTGAATAAGAAAGGAATGGTGGTTTTCACTGTCTGGTACTGTGATCTCCAGCCTTGGAAATGGCCAGGTGATCTGGTGCCCAAAACAGTTGCCCACCCCTGCAGCTCCTCGCATCCAATTAAAAGGATCTCATCTCACACAGTCTTAACTTGCCCCCTTAATCTCCATGCAGTGTACTATTTATCACAGAAGGTTTTGGCTCCATGACCTTTGAACCTAAACAAACTAGAAAGAAGCTGTTGGCTCTTTTCAAATGGAAGGGTTTTTATAGCATTGAATTAAAATGCCAGAAAGTGGTATAGATTACTGAGTAGTTGTCTTCTATTAACAAAAACTTTAAGTTGGTTCACATAGGCCTACTACAATAACCTGTTTTGTATCTAGGCTAATCATGATGGAATCATCTTGTCAGCTTTACATCTCACATTCACTCCCAAGTCTAGTCATTTTAGTATGATCCAACACCTGTAGGTCTAAGTGAAAGTGACTTACCCTCAGTGTGCACCGCCGACACATAGGTCCAGTTGTATCGTTTGACAATGTCCAGCATTGCCCGGGCCTGGAGCACGTCCGAGGGCACGACCCTCAGGAAATATTTGAACAAGGTCTTGTCACTTAGGTCAGTACTGGTGGCAGAGTAGGCAATCTGCGGGATGTTGAACAGCTGGAGTAGGTTCTGCACCTGAATCGCAACGGAGCTGGATCCTGGTCCAATCACGCCGGCAATGGGCTTCTTGGTGGGTGGGGGTTGGTTGGACGTGGTACCGTCTATGCACCACTTGGATCCGTCCTTGTCATCCCGGATGGAGATGAGGGAGTCCCGGATGAACTCTATGCTCTGCTCCAGGGCCACGGAGGAATGCCAGCAGGAGTCTCTGATCTCGCAGCCCAGGCTGATGTTGGGCAGCAGGTTGGGGTCCGAGTTGATCCGGTCCAGCGTGTGGAACATGGCCTCCACCCGCTGGATGCCGTACTGCTCGCGGACATCGCCGCACTTGCGCTCGGACACTCTCTCGCCAGAGGGCTGGTGGTGGACGGAGAAAAGCGCGCCGATGATCACGTCTCCGTCCAGCCGGGCCACGGAGCGGGCCACGGCCCGCGGGACCGCCGCTCGCTCGTAGATTCGACTGCTGTGGGAGGAGAGCACGAGGGTACGGAGGAACAACACGGGAAGACACAGGAGCACGAGGAAAGCCATCTTTACGCGTGCCATATTATTCCACATCGCGTGAGCCGCGCCGGCTGTGCAGGCATTCTATCTGCGTGTCAGTAGATCCACGTTTTAACCCAGTGACCATGGTCTGTGAGCGCACGTCCTGGAACATATCCACGCACACCTGCGGAGACAGATGGTAACATCGACTGTCATAAAAACGCAACCACTCGCAGGAATAGAATCACATGCATGCCTTTTCGTCGCTGGGTTTGAAAGTAAAGTGTTGCAGCTTTTGCCCTTTGTTGCCTTTAAATAAAATAAGGCTGATTCCATTTTACAACACCGTTGGCTGGTGACTGAATTAATAACAATAACATCATTGTAACCCATTGAATCATCCTAGTGTGGCCACCATGCACTCTTTCCATTGAGAAAAACAGACGCCGTCCAGTACCATGGACAGCTCACTTTCAACAGATACAAGGACATCTTCGGGGCATCACTCATTATCTTAGGTTCAAACATTATTTTACACAATAATTTGGATCATGTATTGCCAATTGCCTAATAGCCTAGATGTGAGTCCCATCAGAGCTGGTTCGAATAATATGGATCAAGTCTAGATTTAGCCTATTATATTTCCATTATGCGCTACAGTAGGCTGATCTGCATTCTCCGAGGAAGGTGTCACCATGTCACGCAATTATCAGCAGACGCAATTGATAATGCAATACCATACACAAGATATGGAAAACAGGCTGCATCGAATACAAGGCTGATGAATAACATATTGGCGGGTCATCGGTATTCTCAATAATTGCCTCCGTTTATCTTTCATAATGAAAACTGAATGGTCCATAGGTAAATCCCCTCAAATAGTCTGTAGGTAAATCAGAACTTGAGACATACCTGAATCCTCGAGACATATCGTGCTTCCCTCGATCTTCTGTGGCGCGCAGTCCTTGGCTGTGATACTTGAGTTTCTCTCTCTCTCTCTCTCTCTCTCTCTCTCTCTCTCTCGCTCTCTCTCTCTCTCTCGCACACAGTCACGCACGCACACACACACACACACACACACACACACACACACACACACACACACACACACACACACACACACACACACACACACACACACACACACACACACACACACACACACACACGAGAAGAGAAAAACCCGCCTCCACCAATCGCTTAGGCTATTTATCTCACTCTGTCACCACAATTCAAAATCGGGCCATAAGAACAATTCCAGACATTGCACAGCTCATTTATTGGTGACACTATTTTTTTGTGTCACTTTTTGTGTTATCCTTTTAACAATCGTTGTAAACCGTACCTGTACAATCTGCAAACTGTTAATAAAGTATTCCATCAATCAATCAATCAATCAATCAACCAATCAATCAATCAAAAAACCTACCAACTTTTGGTGAAGCTATAACAATGTAGGGCCGTTTGAATATCCTATAGGCTACAACAATTTTAAGAGATGCTACATTTGGATCTCTGTCAAATCTACCTGTTGTCAAATCTACCATGATACTCTGGAATTATTTGTGTGACAGAGGTAGCCAGCTTTAATAAGTAAACCATGATAGGTATAGCCTATCATAGTAGCCTATTAAAATGTTAGGCTATCAGCCTAACATTTTAACTGAAGGGGTTGAGCGTGTCATGTGTGTGTGTGTGTGTGTGTGTGTGTGTGTGTGTGTGTGTGTGTGTGTGTGTGTGTGTGCGTGTGAGAGAGAGAGAGAGAGAGAGAGAGAGAGAGAGAGAGAGAGAGAGAGAATGAGATCCTATCAGACAAGCATAACCATGGACCAATTTTTTTTCAACCTTTTGTCACTTCAGAATTACGTCAATCATAACCGACCATAAATATCACTAAAATGGCGAAGATTGGATTTGAGATCCAAAGCCTTTCCGTTCGGTTACACTATTCTATTTAAAAAGAAGCCATGTAGTAGCCTAAGCCTGGCCTACTACCAGTGGTGTAAAGAAACTAAGTACATTTACTCAGGTACTGTACTTAGTTAATTTTTAGGTGTTTTTACTTTACTGGAGTATTTTACATTTTTTGTATTTTTACTTCAACTCCATTACATCTCAGAGGCAAATATTGTACTCTTACTCCACTACAATTATTTGAAAACTACTTTGTAGATCTTGATTATTATTACAAAACATACATTACCCACTTCAGCCCTATACATTTTGTCCATTTGAAAATAGCAGATCTACTGTACAAGCTCACAATGCATTGTGAGCTTGTAGATCTACTATTCTCAAATTATCTTTGTTATACATTTTAAAACTTGTGAAATGGTCATTCTGCATAATGAGTACTTTTACTTTTGGTACTTTAAGTATATTTTGATGCCAATACTTTTATACTTTTACTCAAGTAAAATTTGAATACCGGACTTTTACTTAACAGAGTATTTCTACATTGCAGAATTGATACTTTTACTTAAGTAACAAATGTGAGTACTTCTTCCACCACTGCCTACTACCTGCCATTGGTCTACTCGCCCCCAATACTTTCAGCACCACGGAGAGCAACGCCATCAACCTAGTTCAAGAAACTCGCACCGCCATCTAGTGTTAATTAGCAGTACCATTGATTTGATTTGATTTGAATTATTTGAAAAGCCCAAAACCACATGGTTACAGCAATTTGAGGATTACACAAGAAAGTCCTGAGACTTATTTCCATTGAGGTCCTCTCACATTTAACAGTCAATAAGTAAAATACATTACAATACAAAACAAAACACATGACAATAACATATGCAATACATACATACAAACAAGTACTCCCTTATCTTTCCCTAGTCTATTGATCCTCTATAGGGGAACCTTTTCTACACACATGCTTTTGTTGCTTTTGTTGTCAGTTTGACGCTGGTTTAGAGGTCGTTCCACTGTGTGGCTCCTAGTCCTATGTAAGTAAATGATTCCTTGCCCATTTTACTTTTAAAAGTCAGATGGCTCACATCTGCTACACTGGCTCTGGTGAAATAATGGTGTACTTCGTTTACCTGAGTAAAACATGCCTTTAAAAATATGGGGACCTCGCCTTGGAGAGTCACAAAGCTGGAGGGTGCATGTGCTCGCGCACGTGCACTGTGAGTGTCAAAGTGTGTAAGAATAAGATCCATTTTACATAGACAGCGTCCGCTAATAAACAGATGCTGCTGAATCTTCTAGCAGTAGGAATACATGAAACACACATGGAGACCAATATTGCAGAGTTTGTGAGACAATCCGGTCTTTTATTGGTTAATGCCAGTGGTGGAAAAAGTACTCAAATGTTTTACTTAAGTAAAAGTATCAATACTGCAATATAGAAATACTGTTACAAGTAAAAGACCAGAATTCAAAATGTACTTGAGTAAAAGTACAAAGGTATTGGCATCAAAATGTACTTAAAGTACCAAAAGTAAAAGAGTCCCATTTCAAGTTATGTATAATGTATAACAATCGTTTGAAAATAGCAGATCTACAAGCTCACAATGTGTCATGATTGTAGATCGGCTATTTTCAAATGGCTGAAATGTATATATAGGGCTGAAGTAGCTCTGGTCCATAGCCTGAAGGAGAACTACTTCAGATATGGACCAGAGCTAGGGCTGAAGCGGTTAATGTATGTTTTCAAAGTTTTCTAAAGTTTTCAAATTGTAGTGGAGTGTACTTGAGTAAATGTACTTAGTTACTTTCCATCTCTGCACGCCTCCCAATGCAGCATCCCACTTGCAGGGATCTAGCCCAGTCATAGCAGAGATATAGCCGTTGCCTCACTCAGATTAGGGGTTGAGTCGTGAGTCGTGACTCACTCAGGCCAGGCTCTGAAATGTACAACTTAGCTTATGCAGAGATGAGGATAGGATAGGAGTCGTGATGTCAATAGCTCTGCTCATACCCCGAGCAGCAAGAGCTTACATCTGCTATTGAACCAGAATAAAAGTGACATTTAAGAGAGACAATTTCGATATTGGAGCCATACTAAGTTTAGGGCAAAGGGGCAACTGCGTGAGGATCCGCGTGGGTAATGACCAGGGCGGTTTCCAGCAATGACTGTTGCAGTATCTACACATTGGCTGAGAGACCAGAATCAAATTATTTATAGCTTCAACTGTATGGCTGCATGGCTAAGAAGTGTTTTGGTTCATATAATAACAATATTGCTGCCATCACTCAGACGTATACTCTACTACTAAATATCTAGTTTATCACTTTTTTGGGTCATTGCGTATAAAATGAAGGCCCATCAATCAACATTTTACCATTTGGCAAGCCAATGTTTCATTTTATGTTGCACATTGTACCAGTATTATTAACTGTCTTTGGTGTATGTGGAAACCTGGCACTGATGTATTACTTTTTCTTTTAAATCAAGAGCAAATTGATGGAGCATCAACACAAAAAAAAGTCTCTCTGCCTGAATGACTACCATGATATCACACTCACACCCGTCATCATGAAGTGCTTCGAGTGTCACCTCATCACTGCCTGATCTACTTCTTTCGGCTAATTCGCATCAGGGGTCGCCAAAGGGATAATCTGTTTCCATCTCCTTCTGTTCTCTGCATCTTCCTCAGTCACTCCAGCCACCTGCATGTCCTCTCTCACCGCATACATGATAAAGCTCCTCTTTGGCCTTCCTCTTCTCCTCTTGCATGGCAGCTCTATCTTCAGCATCCCTCTCCCAATGTACCCCTCATCCCTCCTCTGCACATGTCCAAACCGTCTCAGCCTCGCTTCTCCTATTTTATCCCACAACCTTCTTAACTGGGCTGATTTCTGATCGTGTCCCTCCTTGTCACTCCTAATGCAATCTGGGAACACATTCGGTAAAATAATAATAAATGATTATTTGTTGTTGCCTCTGGGGGCACAACCTCCTTTTTCGTGTTGAACAGGAACTCTGGTTTGGCTCCTCCTCTTTTCAGTCCACTCCATCTGTGTGCGTCTGCAGACAGATGCACCGGCCGAATCAGGTGCCAGATGCTGCTGTTAGCAGAATCTGTCTTGAGAGATTACTCCTAATGGGAATTGTAGCATCCTCAATTCTGCCACCTTCAGCTCTGCGTCCTGTCTTTTTGTCAGTGTAACCATTTCTAAGCTGGTCTCATTACTGTCTTAGACATCTTCCCTCTCACTCTCGCTGGTACCCTTCTGTCACAAATCACTCCTGACACTGCCCTGCATCCGTTCCCTCCTGCCTGCACTCTCTTCTTCACCTCTCTTTCACACTACCCACAGGTATTTAAACTCCTTCACCATCTCTACACCTTACATCCGTTCACGCACAGTCGCACACATATTGTTACTCCTGCTGACTTTCATTCCTCTTCTATGCAGTGCATGCCTCCTCCTTTCCAGACTCTCTCCAACCTGTTCCCTCCTGGCTGACCTTGAAGACCTCAGGAATTATTTTTCTGCCAGAGTGGAACCAGCTGCCTGCCAGAGAAGATGAATACATTTAATGATGAACCATTAAGCTCTCCATAGGTCATGTAATAGGTAACATACACTGTAACAGTAATGTCATAAAATAACAGTTAATAAAATGTAGGCACTGTAAGATACTCTGTTACACTGTTATATGTAGTTGACTCAAAAAAAGTGTGTTAGTCTCAAGTCTATAATTTCAGAATCCAAACACAAGTCAGTTCATCTTGAGGCTTGTTGTCTGCAATAGTAGATAGACTCCATACCTTAATGTATAAATAATAATAAAACATTATAAGAATAAAGTGAGTGAGGTAATTTCTCTCTCTCTCTGCCGATCTACAAGCCCAACTGTATGAGTATAAATGGCTTTACAGTGTCACATCAGCATTGTCAGCATTAAAAAAAAAATGACAGCAAGATGACAAATTGACCATTTACATTATTAGATCACCACACCACTTATGTACAGGTAAAATGATATATTACATATACACATATAATATACATATACACACACACACACACACACACACACACACACACACACACACACACACACACACACACACACACACACACACACACACACACACACACACACACACACACACACACACACACACACACACACACACACACACACACACACACACACACACACACACACACACACACGATTGTATGGGCTTAATAATGACTGTGGTTGATTTACTAGATGTATTATTAATGTTCATTTTATTTTCAAAAAAAAATTCCCCAGACAAAACTATGTGGCACATTTGTCTAAATATAATGTATTATTATTTCAAATGCATTTATAACTTAAGTGAATGGCTCTGCTGGGAGCCTGGAACCATTCACGTGGCATCGCAGTGTGCCATGTGTCATGGCTGCCCTCTACTGGCGAAAACGGGAATGTATTTCTGGAGCCTAAATAAGCTGCACACTTTGAAGTGTGGTCCCTTTGAATTGACACACAGATAGCTACATGATGATGATTGATATAGCCTACCATTATTGATCTCGCGGGGGGAATTCAGTTGAAAATGGCAGTAGCCTACAGCAGTAAGAAACACAGGGCAGAAGGGTGAAAAAAGTACAATACAAGTATTGTATACTACTACTTCAGTAGAAGTAGAGTAGTATGAATACAGTATCAATACAGAATTGTCATAGGGACGTATATGGACAGCAACTAATGCAGACAGGGAAAATATTTTTTGGTAAACTTAAAACTAGTTGAGTTGAAAGTCGTGACTCGTGCACAAAAACAATAAAATCAACCTTTGTACTTATGTGCTTTACATTTCTGCTAAGTATTACAGTTTGGATTTAAATCTAACATGTAAACAATAACCAAACGTGCATAACATTTTGATAGATAAACAAGGTTGCAGTCCCACACGTAGCCATAAGAATCTAAAATCCATAACATTTTTTTCACAGGTAAAGGGGGGTGCACCGTTCCTGGAGGTACTGCAATACCAGGTCGATGCGTGGAGTGGACGGAGCAAGCCCCTATTCCATCTCCCAGTTCCAAAAATCAATTTAATATATGGTCCCCGGGTAGGGGACGTATCAGATATTAAACTGATAAGAACAGATACTACACTTGATCTTAGCCAAAAGGCCGAGAAGCGATACCGATGTGGCTCTCAGAAAGGGTTATTGACTCCTGGCAGCAACCGTCACCGTTGTGGTTAACGCTAATTACACACAGTTTAATGAGCGTAACGTCACACACTAAACAACGCTCTACAATAAGGAGGTATACTACGCAATTTAATCGACGTAGAGATATTTCATAGGAGATATAAGACAAGAATAACGAGTTGTTTTTCCCACGGGGAGGTTGTTTTTTGGTACTTCCTGGTCACGTGTCACGCCATGAACCAATAACAGTTTCAATACATTGGACGTTTAAAATGTCGTTTAAATGGACTTAACGTCGTACGCATTCTCTACCCAACACAACGAGAAAGGGTGAATTCACTTGTATATCGGAGTGATTATTGTTACCATATCCTGGAGAATGCCGATCGGACGGACGACTTGTTTTTATTTTCGGCGCCGCGACACGATTGTACGACGAAAGTATTAACAAGGCAACATGAAACTACAACACAGACACATTGTTTGTGACGTCACGGACGAATCCTTGGTATCGTATTCTAGGAAGGATGTAGCTGGCAGTTTTCGCCTCTGTGTCTATTACTAGTTGTACATTCAATACAATCAAATCCAACGAATCCTAAGTTTGCTTTGACAAGACCATTAATAAAACAATAAGGTAAGAAGATATTGTCTCTCTTGCCTGGCGAATAAACGGATACATTGGATATTTAGTTATGTAGTAACATTGTAATAACGTGGTTTAACTTCTCAGCTGGCTGGCTGTTGTTGTGGGCCAGCATTAGCCTGACAATGAAAGCTAGCAGTGTTGCCATGTCCGCTGATTATACGCGACTTTGTGCTTGTTTTTCTGTGAAGTTAATTGCTTGTCAATATTGGTGGTTGCGGTTTTTTTGGCTTGTTTCTCAAACATTTTAAAGTCCAGGCCATATTAAAATTTATTTGTCTGCGGACCCCCATCTGAAATTATTTTATGCCAGTGAGTGGGATAGATTTGGGTTGTTAAAATCTTTAGAAAATATTCCATTCCATTTTTCAAATTTTCTTCAAGATCTTTAAAAAAAAATAGCAGATCTACAAGCTCGCAACTTGTTGTGAGCTTGTTGATCGGCTATTTTCAAATAGACGATTTTAAAGGGCGAAGGGCTCGCTTCTTTTGGGTTTGTTTTCATATACCCGGTTGCTTGTTTCTCTCGCAATACGTGTCAACAAGCTAGGCTGCTATCGTTAGCCAATATAAGTTGAGTTGTTAGATAAACGCAACAAGCTCGAAGAAGCTAACATTACAAACTGCTTTATGTGCTCTTCTTGTGCTAAGGTGTTATTGTCAACAAACCTCAAGAGTTCCCGCAAATAACCAATGATATTACATATACATTTTTTGATAAGAAATAGGACTCATCGTGTGGTTAGCTGATATTCTACCTGTGCGTTCAACTGTGACTAAAACGTAGCTAAACAATAACAAGTGTGACTACAAAAAATAAAGTGGGCTAGGTTGTTATAATTTGCCTGTTTGACAGGCAAATGTAGATGTGATATCGTGCAGATGAAGCATCAGAATTCCACAACTATTTGTAACCATGCAGTGTGTGTAAATAATAGTACAGTAGATGAATGCACAGGTGCACCCTTTCCAGTGGTGTAAAGTAACTAAGTACATTTACTCAAGTACTGTACTTCTTTTGCTGTATTTTTTACTTTAGTGGAGTATTTCTAATTTTCAATACTTTTACTTCTTCTTCCACTACACCCCTGAGGAAAATATTGTACATTTACTCCATGACAATTTAATATTTGAAAATTTTAGTTACTTTGTAGATTTTGATTATTATTACAAAACATACATTAACCACTTAAGCCCTATATACATTTTGGCCATTTGAAAATAGCCGATCTACAAGCTCACAATGCGTCACGATGCGACCCATTGTGAGCTTGTAAATCTGCTATTTTCAAAAGATATTAATGCAAATATACATATGATACCTTGTGAAACGCGACATTCTGCATAATGCCTACTTTTACTTTTGGTACTCTTAAGTCAATTTTGATGCCAATACTTTTGTACTTTTACTCAAGTAAATTTTGATTACCGGACTTTTACTTCTAACAGAGAATTTCTACATTGCCAGCTTGGCCAGCTTGTTGTTTCATACAGCTTTTAATGTTGAGGTCATCAGTCGTTGATGCAATACATTAAAAAAATAAAAGTATTACAATGACTAATGCTATTCCCTTCTTTGTCAGCTTGTTTTCCAGACTCCAGTGCACTCAAATTCTGCTGAAGATGGAGGAAACTCATGCCCACTGTATGTCTTGCGTGAACCATAGGTGCACGGCCAAGCCTAATCCGGGCATTTGTTGTGATCTTATCACCTGTCCCCTGGTGTGTGGATCTGTATTTCACTCTTGCAAAGCCA
The DNA here is from genome assembly GCF_963280865.1 of Gymnoscopelus braueri. Lineage (NCBI taxonomy): Eukaryota > Metazoa > Chordata > Actinopteri > Myctophiformes > Myctophidae > Gymnoscopelus > Gymnoscopelus braueri. The sequence goes on along the minus strand of NC_137616.1, from coordinate 27,473,059 downwards.
CCGAGCACCGCCTTCTGTGCGCACTGGAAAGGGTTCCGTGCCTGAACAGTGGCTTTGGCTGCCCTTCCACCCTGGTGCGCAACCGAATGTCTGCACACCTCGAGGTGTGCCCGGCAGGGGTGGTGTGCTGCACCATGGAGTGGAACAGATGGCCCGTCAGCTGTCTGGACTACACTTCCTATGAGACCCTGAGCCGGGGCGTAGAGGAGGTGGAGCAGCTGGACATGGCGCTCGCCCTTCAGGACCAACGTACTTTGCTTGAGTCCCTCAAAGTAGTTGCCATGGCTCCCACAACAGAGAGAGAGACACTTGTTGCAGAGAGCAAGCGGGATGAAGGCACAGCGCACTCAGTTTTGCCCGCAGCATCTTCTGTGGCGTCCATCTCTGAGTCACCGTCAGGGTCGCTACCTGCTCAACCACAACTGCTCCCGCCGTGTTCAGCAAAAGAGAAAATAGCAAACGGAATTAACGGTTTGAACGAGGAGCATTACAGTAAGCTCTACGAGGCCACAGTGGAGACGGCGAGAAGTTTAGCTGCTGCCTTAGATATTTTCAGCAACAGTGCCAGTAACTCTAATAGCATTGAGTGTAAGAACGGAGTTACCGCACAGGACAGCAGGGAGAGCCGTATCAGAAAAAGGGATCTTCACAAGGGACTCGAAGCCATGGCTATTGTGGATCCTGAGGGTTGTGCCGCAAAGGAGATGGTTGAGCAGAGTGTTTGTTATGGCTGTTTGAGTGGAAAAGGGGCTCAGAATGGAGCGCAGGTGCAGATTTCAGACGCAGCGAAAGGACCACTGTCGGGAACTATGGGAGCTTGTGTGGAGGCATCCTACCCTGTTGAGGAGGACACACATGTTGCTGCTCAGGAGCCCTCTGTTTTTCAGTCGCTGACCTCTCCACTGTCACCGCCCCTGCCTGTCAGCCAAGGTGTTGCACAGAGGGCTGGTCACGTGGTCTTGGAGGACAGGGGGTTGGTGCTTTTAGAAGACAGAGGTCTGGAACGCAAACTACACAATAACCAGTTTATCAGGGGCTTTGGCCAGTATTCACAGTCCAACGGACGGAGGGCATTGCTCCCTGGCCGCTCACTCTGTAGATTTTGTCCCAAAATGGAGGACAAAGCAGTGGATACGTCTGACCTAGAGCAGGAAGAAGACCCCATGGGTCTCGGGGAGATTGATTTGATCACAGCAGCCCTCCTTTTCTGTTTAGAAGAGTCCAGAGAATGTCGAAGGATCTCTGACACTATCTATGTCGATGGATACCATGTTGACTTTGGCACACAGACTTTCACTTTTCCAGCAGCAATCCTGGTAACTAACACCAGGGTGGGTGATATGGCTTCGGCGTCTGCCTGCGACCACGCGGCCCCCCAGCTCTCCTACCCCAGCCCCTTCCGCACGCTCCGTCTTGGCCTGGTCCTAGAAGCTCTGGAGGTGGAAGCAGTTCCACACAATCGCTACCTGCCCCCTAACCCACGATACCAGCACATGTTTCCATTTGTGTGTGGCCAGTCATTCCGCAGGGACCAGTTCTCTTCGCACTTTACAAATGTCCATGGTGACATCCATGCCGGCCTCAATGGCTGGATGGAGCACCGTTGTCCGCTGGCCTACTATGGCTGCACATTCTCCCAACGGAGGTTCTACCCATCCACCAGGGGGGCCAAGGTCATTCATGACAGACAACTGAGGTCCTTCGGGGTCCAGCAATGCCCGGGGGCAAGATTTCAGAGTGCCTCTAGTTCTGACCAGTTCAGTGGGTTGCCCATTGAGATATTGTGGCATATAGCTGGGTTCCTTGACAGCTTCAGCTTGTGCCAGCTAGCCATGGTGTCGCGGACTATGAGGGAAGTATGTGGCAGCCTGCTCCAGGCCAGAGGTATTGTGGAGCTGCAGTGGGAGCGGGGGCATTCCCCAAACGTCCATGGTGCTGTTTCATGGCAGATAAAAAACAGGGTAAGTGTTGAATATTGTGTGTGTGACACACACACACACACACACACACACACACACACACACACACACACACACACACACACACACACACACACACACACACACACACACACACACACACACACACACACACACACACACACACACACACACACACACACACACACACACACACACACACAGAAAATCCTAAATAAATGGTGGGTTCAGGATACCTGGGACTATAGTTGTGCACAGAGCTGATTGCTGTCTTGACAGATAAGAGGCACAGAATGTGTGAGGATGACTGATTTATCCTATATGCAACAGGTGTGTAGTCACACCCAGCTCAGAGTCCAATGAGTTTTGATTCAGGCCAGGTGTGACTAGTTAAATCAGCCATCACTCACACAACAAAGACTGAGACATAATATATATCAATATGTAATACATTGAAAATGAGTAAAAGTCAAGTACAATGTAATACTATACTGTATATCAGTCCATGCATTTGCGAATGATCACTTTGTCACATAATTGTTTGATCAGACTACACATCAGCAACTATATGCTTATTGTCTGTGTCCATTCTTGAGTGTTATGCAATTTTATCAGTGGAAATGTCTGCCAAAAATAGGGACAAATTGTTTTTTGAAAATGCAAGATTTATTTTCTTTTGTTTTAGGTGTGGAAATTCAGTACTGGCTTCAGCCTGGTGTCTTCATGGGGTTTCTCAGACCTCCCCAGCATGTCAGACCATCTTAGGAAGTGCCGCTTCAACACGGTAGAGCGCAAGATGGACCCCGTACCCCTTCCGGCCATGTGCACAGCGCGGGATGGACAGTCCCTCCGCCGAGTCCTCCGCCATATTAACACTTGATCTAACACCTGCCTAACCTTTCATAGATGCACCATGGTCACTGTGTAATTTAAAATGATACTGTTTGATTTATTTTCTGTTTTGAGAGAAGGAAAAAAAAGTCTGTACTACACAGGAGTTGAAGCACGAGAGCCTTAATTAAAGATGTAGACATAACTTGCTACTATAGTAGCCTACAGTTTAGTATTTAACTTTGCATGGATTTGTGTTGCAAATATCCCTATATTTTGGTAACATATTTTCTTGGAGTCAATATATTATCTGTGAGATGAAGAAATGGAGTTGGAAATGTTTTCACTGTCTTGCCTTTCAGTCACAGCCATGGGATGAGCAAATTGTTTGCCATATTGCACCATTTTTGCATAACTGGAGTTATGCTAGCACTTTAAAGATTTGCTAATCCCTCCCATGTTACTCGATTATCCACTTTGCAAAAATTATATTCTAGCATAGAGGTTGACATTATCTGAATGCAAACTAGACTCATAAGACAAGTCTACTGACTGGGTGAGTAGAATGTGGATGTCATGCAAGTCAAAACAGGACATGTACTATGACGCATGTGATTTTCCTACAATTTAATAAAATCTTTACCTCCTTTTAAGTGTTTCACGCATTCAGTTTAATTAAGACCACCAGCGGGTTTTCATTCAAAAGTTATAGATTTCTGTATTTTCTTATCTGCACTGAAGTCAGTCAAATGATTCAATGGTTATTTCAAGTAGACTGACTTGGTTATTGATTTCTGCCTCAAAGCTCATGTATAAATAATGTGTAAGTGTTTTATCAATATCTTTGCGAAATATTAACAAGAAGTCAAAAGCTATACTACAGTAGCAAAGCAAATGTATGTACATCTGTCAAAAGTGTTCATAGCACACTGGCTGCAGTTACATGGACATCATGTATTCATTCAGAATGAACTCATTCCGAATAGAGGAATCTGTTCCACTCACCTGTTTACATGGGACCTGAATAAAAGTATTCCTCGTTTACATGACCCAAAGCATTCATTCGGAATATAACTTTTGACATGCGCAAAGTGGTGGGCATGGACCAGTCCAGGGGCCGCCCGGCTCCACTACCCGGGACGGAGCTTCCCCCTGGTGGGCATGGGGCCCCCTTGTTGGTCGTAGGCAGGCCGGGAAGAAACGCACCGACTTCTGGCCAGGCAGTGTTGAAATGTGGTGCAAGCCTGCATTCCTTTGTTATCGCCATTTTAGTTCAGACCAGTTTCTTTTTTGTATTGGTACCAGACACGGTATGTAGGTACGATGACGTCATCGCGCATTCGCACATGGTCATTATAATAATAAATAATAATACATAAACACCGGACCGCTCATGGTCATTATAATAATAAATGTAGAGAGAGAGAGAGAGCAACACTTACAGTCTATGAAACAAGGCACGCTCATTTATGGCAAAAGTACAAAAGTATTGCATTGGCATCAAAATATACTTAAAGTAAAAATGTTAGGCTACTCATTATGCCGAATGTCAAGTTTTTCTTGTATTATTATGAAAAGGCTTTGAAACATGCTGTAACTCATTCACTGTGACGAAACCCCTCTTTCTGCGCCGAGTAGCGCACACGGGTTGAATGCGGGGTCTGTCGTCCTAAAACACAATCGCCCCGGGTCAAAATCCAGCGACCATGGAGCGGCGCGGGTGGCCCGCTCAAAAAGGTGCGTGGGGCGGGGTGTTTTGGGACGACCGCTGTTTGCGCTTTAGCTGCGCCCTAATAATGTTGTTTTCGTTTATTTTTGTTCACGTATGCTATTAAAATAATGCAGCTATTGCAGTATTGGGCCTTAACATGTGATTAAAAAGGTATATGTATTTGGCCCCTCATATAAAATAAATGTAAAATCTGATTTAAAATTGAAACTTGCAGCTAGCTGATCAATGCGTTTCTGCGTTTACGTGTGGATAGGGATTTTTTTAAATCTTTGTCATGTGGCCAGGGAATCAGGGATTCTTTTTAGGAGGACTAAAATATCCGTTTAGAAAAAGATCCATAGATTTATTTTTTGTCTTTTTAAAATGTAGCCTATAGGCCAGAAATCCTCGGAGCGTCCGTTCTCCTGGACAAGTCTGGGCTTAACCATTACAGGCTTATTAAATGACGCTATAGAATAGAATCATTCATTTTATCCAGCAGGAGCGAGTGCTTCTCAGCACCAGCCGTGGCCGAATTAGAGATTTGATTTTTGGACAATTCTGACAGCACTACTAAGCACGGACATGCGCAAAGGAATGCATGTATTCCAAACAAACAGGAGCGTTCGGAATAAAGTGTTTATATGGTCAATTCCGATTGGTATATACCGATTCAAACGGTATATACCACCCCTCCTAACCGGGTCAGACTGGAATGGAATATTCTATTCCAATTGAGTGTCTTTGGGGTGGTTTGGAGTTGGCGCATGCAATTTCATGCATGCATCACTCACCTCCAATCGCCATTGATGGAGAGGCATTGGAATGCGTAGAAGACTTTACATACCTCGGAAGCCTCATAAGCAGTGAAAGTGGAACGCAAAAAGACATCAAGATGCGTCTCAACAAAGCAAGAGGTGCTTTCAGCCAACTTCGCAACATCTGGAAGTCCAAACAGTATAGCCTTAAAACCAAACTCAGGCTCTACAACAGCAATGTTAAGGCTGTCCTGCTATATGTCTCTGAGTGCTGGAGAGTAACAAAACAGGATATGAGAAAGGCTGACGTCTTCCAAAATAGCTGCTGATCTGACAAATCTTTTGGCCAAATAGAATCTCGAATGAGGAACTTTATAAGAAGACAAGCAGCTTGCATATGTCCCTTGAGATAAGGAGACGGAGGTTAAGATGGCTCGGTCATGTATTGAGGATGCCCAATGAAAGGTTACCCAAAGCTGCCTTGAGATGGAAGAGAAAGAGGAGCAGACCAAAGAACACCTGGCGAAGGACAGTTATGATGGAGCTGAAGGAGATGGGGACAAAGCGCAGGCCAAAGCACGAGACAGGATTCAGTGGCAGTGTATGATTGCAGCCTTATGCCCCAACCGGGACGAAGAGGATAAGTAAGTAAGTAAGTAACACTCACCTGGTTTGAGGAAGGGGAGGGGTCATTTCCTGGTAAGGAATGTATTGTGGAATAAAGCCCCCCTCCTTTAACTTCTGTTTTCGGAGTCAGTGGGGTCAAATAGTGCTGGCATCATGTCTTTGGGTCTGTTTGGAGTTGGGGTAGGCATTTTGTCTCCGCCAGGTTGAGGCGTGGCAGAGACTATGTTTTCGCCCCTGTCCGTCCGTCCGTCCGTCCGTCCGTGTGTGTGTGTGTGTGTCCGTCCGTCAGAATCAGTGGGGTCAAATAGTGCTGGCATCGTGTCTTTGGGGCTGTAAGGAGCTGCCATGGCCTTTTCATTCATGTATCACTCACATGGGTAGGGGTGGGGGTGCATTTCCTGTCAGGGAAATGTGTATTGCTGAATAAAAAGGCATGGGTTTGAAGTGTTTTATTTTATGGGTTTGGTGTACTTTAATTAATATGGTGAAATTAACCATGGGTTTGAATTAATTTGAATATGTTTAGGCATTGGTTTGGTGTTGCTTAATCTAAAGTTAGGCACTGTGTTACTGTTTGGTAAGGATCTGGGGAGGGCATTCACCATGAGTGATGTAGAGGTGGACAAAGTACTCAACCCTAGTACTTGAGTAAGAGTAGAGATGCCCATGCTCAAATTTACTCCACTACAAATAGAAGTAGCTCAGCAAAATGTTACTCAAGTAAGAGTAAAAAAGTAATTGCTTTTAAATATACTTAAGTATTCAAAAGTACATGCTTTTAAAAATACTTAAAGTACAAGTAAAAGTAAAAGTAGCAGTACATTTCTTAATTTTTATATCGATGAATTGCTGTAATGTTTTCACAATGAAATCATAGGACGTAACTGCATGCACTGATGTGCTTGCTTGTAGAATCACTATGTTATACAAAAGCCTGCAGAAACACCTATAAAAACATAGAAATGACTGAGGAACCAGAACAAAATAATTGTACTCCTATACAAGATGTAATAATACAAATATATTGCTTTTGCATACTAAGAAGTGTAAAAGAAAGGCTTAACAAGGGGGTCGAGTTCCATGTAGTAGCCATGTTCGATTCTGCTTCGATAACTGGATGTTGCCCCCCCCCCAACAGTTTCATTGTGGCCATGAGATCTATTTAGCCACTGGCTTTTAGCCACTTGACGTGTGGTTTGTCCGCAAGTTCTCTTTTTTCACCATCACTTGCACAGTGACCACTGTTCTCGCTGATGAGACAAATACTTACAGTATAATAATGATGAGAGAGCTCTATCCAGTTCCATGTATGGTATACAAAATACATATGGCTGAGATAAATGGTAAAATGGTAAATGGTGCATTTATATAGCGCTTTTATCCAAAGCGCTTTACATAGATTGTGCATTACATTCACCCATTCACACACACATTCATACACCGATGGAAGAGGAAACCATGCAAGGCACCAACCTGCTCATCGGGGGCAATTAGGGGTTCTTGAGCGTCTTGCTCAAGGACACTTCGACACTAACTCTGGGGGAGCCCTCCAGCTCCCCCAGATCGAACTGGGAGCCCGGGATCGAACTGGGATCGAACTGGGGACCTTGCGGTTTCCAGTTCACTCTATAAGTTCCTTTTTCTCTGCCTGGTGGAAAGGTCTAGTCAAATGATTTATAGTTTGTCAGAATGAAAGTGTCTTTCCAAGTTCCCTTTCTTCACTTACTGCATAGTTGTTGCAATTCATTTTCCCATCAAATATAATGTGTTGTATACTATGTATTTTGTCTCATGACGTCTGTTCCCAAACTTATTCAACTGATGTCTTGTCTCATTAGATGTGGTTGAAAAATAGTAGTAGCTTAATAAACAGGTAACACACGTGTACCAATGATATGCTGCCAGGGTCAATCCTGTGTTAATTCACACTGCCCCACTCATTTGTTAGTTTCAAGAGTTGTGGTTTCTGTTAAGGTGAACAAGTATTCGATGTTGATGAGAAAGTCTCAGACCATGTGTAGGTGGTATGATGTAAGGTATGCCAGTGTAACAATGAAATAATTAAGGCAGCTATTAGCAAAGCATTACTTCTAGCTGTCTGTCTTGTCTTGCATCCTCACCTGAGGCAATCATGTACGGGTACCAACACAACAAATCTCCTGCAACATATTAATGAGCAAGTCATCCCGACACTTTACGAGTCACCAAAATCATTCAAACAAATTATTTAAAAAATAATATTGTGAATATTTAGGATTATGTACACATTATAAACAAAATACAAAATGTGCTACGGACATGGACAAGTATTGCCACAGACACGTTTGTCCGTGTACAGACATGTTGATGACCCCTGCCACAGACATAGACAGTGCTATAGAGCAGAAGTGTGGCCAATTGCATTTTTGGAAGAAAAAAAACAACAACCTAAAAGTACTCAGTACTTTACAGCCTTCCTAGAAATGTACTCCGAGTAAAAGTAAAATATTTGTCTTGGAAATGTACTTGAGTAAGAGTAATAAGTATCAGACAAATCTAATACTCAAGTAAAGTATAGATCCTCAGAATCTGTACTTAAGTACAGTACTCAAGTACATTTACTCCGTTACTGTCCACCACTGTGTAATAGTAACATCCACTGCCAATAATAGCCTATTGGTCATCCAATAAAAGATCATAGGCATGTAGCATATAAAATAAGTTAAGCTCCTGCTAACTCACCTTTCGGGTAATAAACTCCAAGCCAGAATAGGTAAATTCAGTGGGTGACAGAGAGATTTTCAACTGTGCCTGCATGAAGATTAGTCCCTCTGGTTACCTGTAGATTATACTGTGCCATAATGCCTCAATACTACAAAAACTAATTTAATAAAAAAATTGCCAAAGGACATGAGCAATCAATAAATAACCACCGCTGTTCAAATTCACTATGGCAAAACAAAATGGTGCAAATTCCAGAACCTTTACTAATATAAGTAGACACATGTTGTAAGATGTCTCTGCCAGAGGGCAGCAACAGCACAGGTGTTCTGTATGACGTAATTACGAGTCCTCAGCTGCTCTGCCAATGGAACAACCTCAGCTACACATGACCTACTCCACCACAAGGGGGGTTAGAGAAATGTTCATTCTGGGACCCAGGTAATTGTTTTGTTAAACTACTTCCATATTTGAATCCCAGCTTTTCAAATATTTGAAAATTGTGTTGGATAAGCAGTGTTTGGAGCACAGCAGTGTATACATTAATATGTTTTGATTGAGATAAAACCAAAACACATCGCTGTCCGGCAGAAACCAGCTAACTCCATTTTTCCGCTTTTGCATTTTTCCATAAATCAGTGCTATTGAACACCCTTTACATCTGTGTGTTGATACAAAAATATTGAACCAATGAAAAGTATTAAAAAGCGCTTCTGACAAAACCAGCTAACTCCATTGGATCCTCAAACCTTCTGCTAAACCAGCTAAGTCCACCAAAGGGGGGTGGAGTTAGCTGGTTTTGCTGACTCCAGGCTCCACACCCTTTTGACCTCCAACCTCATTGTGAGCTTGGAGGTCCATTTAGCTGTTCTTATCAATGATGAACAAAACCTCCTAACTCCACTTTTTGTTTTGTTTTAGTCATTTCCCGAAAAATGTTCATTTTGGAGTTAGCTGGTTGCTGCCGGACAACAGAGATATATTAAACGGGTGGACAGTATTTGGCAATACAGATGTGCTTGGGGAACTGTCCACCCCCCTTTTCTCAGACCAGGTGAGTGGTAAATTTGAAAAAATGGCTATGCCAACTTGAAACAGCCCCAAAGACACAACGCCAAAACTATTTGACCCCACTGACACCGAAAACAGGAATTAAAGGGGACGGACAGTATTCGGCAATACATATTAGCTTGCCAGCAACTGTCCACCCCCCTTTTCTAAGACCAGGTGAGTGCTAAATTAATAAAAATGGCTGTGCCAACTCCAAACAGAAACGACACCAGCACGATTTGGGTTTTCTTTGTTTGGGTTCTTTTTTTTTTTCTTTTCTTGTTTTGTGCTGGATTAAGTTTTAATGTTTCCCCTGTTGCTTTGTTGCTTTTTTATTTTTTTCCTTTTGTTGTGGGTCCTTCAATGTGAAGGCATGTATGTTTACCTATAAATAGTAAAACCAGATAAACTGACTGAATTCACAAGCATGCACGCACACCCGCAGAGTTGAGACCTGCTGACTTACAAGAAAGGAGATAAGGTCACATATACTAGGTGTGTGAGGTAGATTATAAGTAGGTGTGGCGTAGCAATGCTTTGTTCACACTCCATTTTGACACCGCACAGCAACACAACAGTAGGAGACGAAACACAGCACAGCAACACAACAGTAGGAGACGAAACACAGCACAGCAACACAGGACTAATGGATACAGTTGAATGGAGGGTAAGTGTTTTTATATTTTATTCTTAATACTTTTTAATACTCTATACCTTGTAGGCCCTTTTACCTCGTTTTTTTTGCAATACTTTTACTTCTACCCCACTACATCTAAGAGACAAATACTATGCTTTTACTTCACCAGTGGTGGCTTATCCAACGGGCTTGAGGTGCTGAAGCACAGGGCACCAACCTTGGGGGGGGGCACCAAACGGCGTAAAAAAAAAACGGCTGAAAACGCCGAAATGGAAAAGCAGGGCTGCTAAAGGAGCGCTACAACATAGAAACGCGCCGGTGAACCGTCATTTATCCCCCCGCGAAACTCAGAGAGAGATGGGTGCAGTCTGGCACCATGCCATATAGAGCATTTGAGGACGCCTTGAAGGTGTGTCTGTGTGCGTGTGTGCGTGTGTGCGTGCGTGCGTGTGTGCTGGCGTGTGCGTGTGTGTGTGTGTGCTTTGTACATTCATTCATCATGTCCTGTTTTCTGGTTTATTTTATTGTCTGTAAACTTGACAGGTTAAAATTTAAATAAAGACCAAAGATGAGTGAGTCTGCGGAGAGAGAGGAGGGAACTGACAAACAGCACATCCACAGACCAGAGTCTCCAACAGCCAGCTGTGTGTCTAAAGATGACCCTCCACACTTCAGTAATGAACCTGGACCTCCACACACAAAGTATGTGAATGACATGGCATGGCAACACTGTTTGATCCGGTTTAAGGCCCGCCCTTCCGCAGCCGATAATTCACACACAGACAAGTGCGCAACGTTTCCGTATCCGCTCAAGAGTGTAGACTTAGACCGGATGCAGCAGCCTGCAAAGCAACTCGATCCCATTCCCAACCAGTCTACCATTATATCAATGGACCAGGCACGTCCAGAGGGGGGGGGGGGGCTTTTGGTGCTTGAGCGCCTGCCCTTTTGCCTCAAATTGCCCTTTTCCCAAAAGACACATTTAAAAAATATTTTGTAATTTATGACCTGCCCAACATCCGTGGCCCTTATCAAGACAAACATTTGACAAATAATTATAATTTCACTATCATAATTATTATTTATAATTATAATTTAAATGAGCTAGCTGCCATCAGTCAGTTTTAGTCTCACTTTTCACCTGATGCAGTGATGTCAAGTGCCCTCCCAGGGGTCATCAACATGTCCGTACACGTGTAACAATCTGCCTTTTTATCTGAAAGGATAATTACTACTAAAAAGGAAAAACAACGAGATCGGTGGGTGTTTTAACTGATACGATTTTTTATATAGAAGCCTTTGTATAAATTGACAGAACACAAGGTGTTTAAATCAAATAATATCACTTTGAAATTACTTCTGTCCCTGTTACTCTCCCTGATAAATAAAATAAACAAGCAAACAAACAAATAAATCAAAAACAAACAATAATTACTTCAACTGCCCCTCCCACCCAAACAAATCCCACTGTCCTTTGTAACCCCGCGGGTCACAAAGCAAATACAAACAATAAACAAGTGCACACGGCGTTTAAGAGTCTGTCATGCACGCACGCTGCTTAAATAAATAGTCCCGCGACCGCTCTCCTCGGATCGCGCTCCCGCGACGCAACAGTTCCTTTTAATCCTTTTACTCCAAATGAAAAGAAAAGTCTTCTCCGCCCGATGCGGCCCAAATAATAACTAGATAACGGGGTACCCCTCTAATTTGTATTCCAACACGAGCAGAACGCTCGGGTTGATCTCACCGGTTTCGGCTGTCGGCTCCAATCCCGACCGGCGTCTCGACCACGGCGCTCGGATCCCACGGCCCGACAGAAACGGCAGGTTCCTCTCCGCTGGGTTCGAAAGTCCGTTAACCTTGGCTGCAGCTTAATGTCACGTTTAAACTATCAAAACGGTATAAACTGGCGCTTCAAAGTCTCTGCTTTCCTCCTCCGTTCAACCTGGCACAAACGGTTTGGTTCGTTCAACCTGGCTCCACGGTTTGGTTCAACCCCTCTGTTGTGCACCACACCCTGTATTAATAACCTCGGGTGGCACTAATGATTCAATTATCCCCCCCAATCAGACCCATTACAGCTCACGTGAATAGGACAAGTTCATATTTTCTCATGGCTTCAAACATGTTACATATAGTATATTTTACAAATATAATAACATGCACAGGTCGAGTGGAATACTAATAATAATAATGTGCAATTGTCACAGTCCCCCCCCCCCCCAAGCTGGAAGCTAATTTTCAAGTCCTACCAAAGTAGGGTTTGAGGTTGACCACATTAAGCGTATCCACTTTGTCACTATCTTTCCATTTCACTCTGTAATTTATGGGGCCTGTCTGACTCGTCACTATAGCTGGACCTGACCATTTTGGCGCAAGCTTCGACGAGTATGCATCAGATGCTTTGGAGAGTGGATGTGTTCTCACCCAGACCAAATCGCTCGGCTGGAACTGTACATGTTTCCGCCGGGCATTATAATACTTGGCTTGTCTGGCTTGAGAGACACCCACCCTTCGTTTGACCTCTTTGACCATGGCCTGCTGCCTTTCTAGGAGATTGTAAGAGGGTTGTGAGGGCATTGGTGGAGATGCTAACATACGCTCCAAGGGTCCGTACAACCCACGGCCCATGGACATTTCAGCAGGTGTATGGCCAGTGGTCTCATGCATTGCAGTGTTGATGGCGTATCGGAACTCGGGCAACCATTGATCCCACTTGTTGTGCTGGTCTCCCACGAATGATGCGATCATAGTCTTGATGGTCCGGTTTGCCCTCTCCGTGAGGTTGGCCTGGGGGTGGTAGCTGGTGGTGAACTTGTGTACCACACCCCAGGTCTTGCAGAGATCGTCAAAGACATTTCCGGTTAGTTGTGGTCCGCGATCCGAGATCAGGTACTTAGGGACCCCCCATCGAGTGAATATTTCATCTTTAAGGATCGCACTAAGCCTCGGGGCTTTACCATCTCTCAGCGGAAACATTTCCACCCATTTGGTGTAGTAGTCGATGGTGACCAACAACATGGTGTTTCCCTTCTTGCTCCTCGGGAACGGCCCCATCAGGTCGATCCCGAGGGCCTCTCCTGGCTGGCTTATCTGGGTGGACTGCAACATACCGGATGGTTTTTGATTCTCTGGCTTGTACTGCTGGCAAACTTGACACTTCTTAACATAGTCCCACACCTCTCGACGGACCGTCGGCCACCAGGCCACCTCGAGAACTCGAAGTAGGGTCTTTAATCTTCCTAGATGCCCACTCATGGGGCGGTCATGGAAGTACTCCAGGAAACATTGGACAAGGCTCTCGGGCACCACCACCTGATACTTCAGTCCGATGTCCCTGGTTGGTTGCCTCCGATACAATATTCCCTGAATCTCCTCGAAGCCTATCCGATCGGTCCGCTGGTCCGACAGGTTGAGATTCTCCAGAAGATCTCTGACCTTAGGATCCGCGCTTTGTGCTTTGGCTAGATCATCTAGCGTTGTGGGTAGTTCCGAGTTGCCAGACACTGCCACTACTGCACACACTGCCTGCTGTTCAGTAGGAGTCACCGCCCGAGATAAGGCGTCGGGGACGATGTTCAGGTGACCCTTCCTGTAGTATATGTTGAATTGGAACTCTTGAAGGCGTATTGTCCAGCGAGTGAGTCTAGACGAGGACTTAGGGTTCTTGAATGCCCAAGTGAGGGCAGCATGGTCGGTGTACACGTCGAACTCCACTCCTTCAAGGAAGTGTTTCCACTTTTCCACCGCCCACACGACCGCAAGACACTCTCTCTCGGATGTAGAGTAGTTGCATTCGGCTCCTCTGAGTCCCCGAGAGGCATAAGCAATCACCTTCTCTAAGCCGCCCACCTGCTGGGTCAGTACGGCTCCCAACCCGACACTACTGGCATCAGTATGCACCTGGAACGGTAGTGACATATCGGGCTGGACCAACACAGGCGCCTCCACTAGAGTCTGCTTCAACTTTTCAAAGTTTGTCTGGCATTCCTCCGTCCAATTCCACTTCACCCCCTTCCGCTTCAAGTGATTTAACGGCGCGGCCAGGTCTGCGAAGTGAGGCATGAATTTGAAATACCAGCCCGCCATTCCGAGAAATCTCTGCAGTGACTTCAAGTCATGGGGAGCTGGATAGTTCATAACGGCAACGGTTTTGTCTGGGTCCGTCTCGACCCCCTGGGCAGAAACGATATGCCCCAGAAACTTCAGCTGCTCTCGGTAGAAGTGACATTTCTCAAGATTCAGGGTGAGGTTGGCGACATGAAGCTTGGCGAACACAGCATCAAGATCTCTCATATGCTGCTCGGGACTTGGAGAGAAGACGATAATGTCGTCGATGTAGACGAAACAGCACCTTGCCTTGAGATCACCGAGCACTCTCTCCATCAATCTCTGGAAAGTAGCCCCAGCATTTTTCAGTCCAAAGGGCATGGTTCTGAATTGATACAGTCCGATGGGTGTTATGACTGCGGTCTTGTGTTTGCTCTCCTTATCCATAGCAACCTGCCAGTATCCTGCCTTCAGATCCAGGGTGCTAAAATGGCATGCTCCATGCATTGATTCCAAGATGTCGTGTATCAGAGGCATGGGGTAGGCATCCAGATTAGTTTTGGAGTTGAGTCCTTTATAGTTCACACAGAACCGGTTACTCCCGTCCGGCTTCTTGACCAACACCACCGGTGCGGCCCAGGAAGAGTCAGAGGGTTCCAAGATCCCCTTGGTGAGCATCCCCTGTACCTCATCCACGATGATTTGGCGTTTGTACGGTGAGACTCGGTAGGCTCTACATCGCACCGGCATTTCATCCGTGGTGTGCACCTTATGGGTGGCAACATTGGTCTTACCTAGTTGTCCCGAGCACACAGACGGCCATCTCTCGAAGAGACATTCCACCTCGGGTGGAACATTTCGGACACGGTGTAATGGCGGGACACCAACACTGCCCATCAATGGCGACACCGGCACAGCGAGATAGAGTTTTGCCGAGGACAGGGCGGGTGAGGCCTGTGAGGCAAAGGGATAGTGTGTGTAGCCCTCAGGACCCCACACTCCGTAAGTCTTTTCGCCAAAGTTGAGGACAGTTTTGGTCTTCAGGCAGAAGTCGAGGCCCAGCATCAAAGGGAAGGTGAGATTGTGGTCGTCTAGGACGAATGTTTCCACAGACCACATATGACCATGCCAGTCGTAGATCAAACCCACCTTCCCCACCGCTTGGTGCTCCTTTCCATCCGCCAGGATGAACTTCCGGTCATCACACTTCCTCAGATGTTCCCCTACTCGGGATAACCGCTGCCAGTTGCTTCTCCTCATCAGGGTGTATGAACAGCCTGTGTCCATCACCGCTTCAAACTCCACGCCTCTGGTGGCAATGGGCACGAATAATAGGTTCATCCACTCCTCTTTGTCAGGTTGCCCCAGTTTGACATCCATGCGTGCCATCTGAGCTCCTTTCCCTGTCGGCGTTTTGACTCCTCTGTCACCGCCTTGTTTGACTCCCTTGTCTCCGCCCTGTTTGCCTCCCTTGTCTCCGCCTTGTTGATTTACCTTCTTCCAGTAGGCGCTGGAGGAAGAACAATCCTTTTCCACCTGGGACCCAACCTTCACCAGTTGATCCACCGTCTGAACGTGTCCGCGCAGGCACCCAGCAATCCTCGGATTACAGTTGTTGAGAATCTTCCTCACCAATTCACTTTCAGTGATTTCCGGCTTCCACTTCAGACAGAGCGCACGGTAGTCATAGGCAAAGTCTCGTAGACTTTGGGTGGGAAGTTGCAGCATGTCACGCAGCTTCTCCTCCACTTCCGATTGATAATCGGTAGGCAAGAACGCGACAAGAAACGCTTCCTTAAACCCTGCCCAAGACTTACACTTCTGCCTCTCGGATGTCCACCAACTTCTGGCGGACCCCTCAAGGACACTCGAAAGCGTCCCCATGAGCTCCACATCTGACATGGGCCTAACAGAGAAGAAGTTCTCACATTGCTCCACAAAGTACATGATATCCGAAATCTCCTTAGATCCGTCATACTTAGGGAATTCCATCCTGATGGCGGGTTTAGAGTATCGGTAGGCACTGGCGGGCTGAACAGGTGGTGCACTAACGGACTGGTCAGTAGCTGCAACGGGGTGCTGCCCCCCAGATGGCATGACGGATTGACTGGAAGAAACGAGGGTGGGCAGGTCATGAGAGGCCATAGTGGGAGCTACCTGAAGTGCACTGACGGGCTGACTGGCTGGTACAGGGACGGATGGACCCTGCGAGGCAGCCGTGGGCGGTACCTGAGGTGTACTGGTGGACTGTCGGTAAGGAGTACTTGTGGGGTGATGGCGAGGTGTATGTGTTCCATAGAAACTAAATTCTGGGCGAGGTGAAACATGGGCCCTTCTGAGGTGAGCGGTACTTGCTCTTTTTATTTTCGAGACCTCATTATTCCATTTCTCATCCCTCCTCTGTAAACACTCAACAACCCCTTGCTCTAACTGTTTGACTGTGTTCCTCACAAGCACCTCCATCTCGCCCATCCTACGATCCATGTACTCCCTCAGAACCTCTTCCCGGTTAATAGTACTCTCGCTCGCTTTCTCGAACTCACCCAGCACATGCTCCACATGACCTTCCAAGGTCCGAATCTTGTCCTTAATCATGGCCAAGTCCTGCTGTATTGGACCCGGGCCCTCAATTTCCTCCTCTTCGTCCTCCTCATCCTCGTCTTCCTCATCAGAGATGTACAAAGAGCTAATGAGTGACGTGATTCCACCTACAGGATTACGGTGACGTTCAAATGATTGGCGATCTGGAATATTAACTTCCTCCTCGCCCTGAACAGCCTCCTCTACTATCTGTGCTAGCTGTTCTGGGTTTTCCCCACTTTGTGCCATCGTTTTTTTCAGAAGTTTTTTTTTACAGTGTATTATAAAATATACCTTTTTTTTTGTTTCTAAATCAATTCTCAAATACTGGCTTTCAGTGTCTACTTTTAAACCCACGATCCCCGTACGGGCCACCACATGTAACAATCTGCCTTTTTATCTGAAAGGATAATTACTACTAAAAAGGAAAAACAACGAGATCGGTGGGTGTTTTAACTGATTTACGATTTTTTATATAGAAGCCTTTGTATAAATTGACAGAACACAAGGTGTTTAAATCAAATGATATCACTTTGAAATTACTTCTGTCCCTGTTACTCTCCCTGATAAATAAAATAAACAAGCAAACAAACAAATAAATCAAAAACAAACAATAATTACTTCAACTGCCCCTCCCACCCAAACAAATCCCACTGTCCTTTGTAACCCCGCGGGTCACAAAGCAAATACAAACAATAAACAAGTGCACACGGCGTTTAAGAGTCTGTCATGCACGCACGCTGCTTAAATAAATAAATAAATAGTCCCGCGACCGCTCTCCTCGGATCGCGCTCCCGCGACGCAACAGTTCCTTTTAATCCTTTTACTCCAAATGAAAAGAAAAGTCTTCTCCGCCCGATGCGGCCCAAATAATAACTAGATAACGGGGTACCCCTCTAATTTGTATTCCAACACGAGCAGAACGCTCGGGTTGATCTCACCGGTTTCGGCTGTCGGCTCCAATCCCGACCGGCGTCTCGACCACGGCGCTCGGATCCCACGGCCCGACAGAAACGGCAGGTTCCTCTCCGCTGGGTTCGAAAGTCCGTTAACCTTGGCTGCAGCTTAATGTCACGTTTAAACTATCAAAACGGTATAAACTGGCGCTTCAAAGTCTCTGCTTTCCTCCTCCGTTCAACCTGGCACAAACGGTTTGGTTCGTTCAACCTGGCTCCACGGTTTGGTTCAACCCCTCTGTTGTGCACCACACCCTGTATTAATAACCTCGGGTGGCACTAATGATTCAATTATCCCCCCCAATCAGACCCATTACAGCTCACGTGAATAGGACAAGTTCATATTTTCTCATGGCTTCAAACATGTTACATATAGTATATTTTACAAATATAATAACATGCACAGGTCGAGTGGAATACTAATAATAATAATGTGCAATTGTCACACACGGACAAACATGTCCGTGGCCAGACATGTCTATGTCGGAGGCACATTTTTTATTTTGAAAAGAAATTTCTAGATATAGCCTATATATTGTTTTCATTAGAATGTAGACATATAAAATGTAGACATATAAAAACATATAAAAATGCGTTTGAATTGAACTTTGGTGACATTTACGGCTCTATTCTGTGCCAGTTTTCTCAGCCGCAACGCTACCCTTAACCTGTTAAATACTGATAATGGAGCTGCGCCGCCCCAATAGGTTATTCTAGCACCTGCTCTACCCGTCACCATTATGCCGACGCCGTTATTTGCGCATGGAGGTGTGCCCGTGGGCGTGTTGTTGCTATATCCCCCACATTGACATTCTCAACCCACACATGGGTACGGCTTGGGGAGGGGGGATAGTGGATTCTATAAGCACCCGCTGGTTTATAAAATCACCCGCCAAGTGCACACAGACACTACAATGGCTTTGTGCGTTGGACCATGAGCCGTGTTGCCAGCCTTGGCGAGAAATCAGCAACCGCAGTCCGCAGGTCTATGAAAACAAAAAGAAGCAACTATAAGGCCACATGAGCACTTCAGACTACTAACTAGAGCTTTCATATCCCCTAAATATTTCAGCCCGGCTCGACTAATAATTGACAAATTAGACCCAGCCCAGCCCGTCAGTCATTTTTCTAAAGAAGCCTTATTTCTCATTAAATCGTGGTAATTCGTTAATTCTTCCAACAGTCTATATTTTATTTAAAAAACAGCTTGGAGCAAATAGGGCTATATAAATATATACACTGCCCCATAACCATTTTAAAAATGATAATGGTTATTCTATGAAATATATGTTTCATAGAATAACCGTAATCATTTTTGCGATGGAGAAATCACATCCAATGAATGTTACCTTCTAGGCTACTGCCCGCTGCCTGTGCTCTCATTTGAAGAAATAATCCAACATTTACTTTGAGGTGAAAAAGACATGAAGAAAGCTCAATAGTCTGAAGATGTCATGTTATGGTTTAAACTTTAAAGGGGGCTCGATCTGCTGCTGCGTCATGACAAGACAGCTGAGTGATTTGACCTACTTCTTCGTTGCGCTGCCCTGTTGATTAATTATTTGGCATCAGCTGTGTAAGAATATATAACTATTTTAAATGGCTTTCATATACTCTTGGGGATCTGACTAATATGACAAGTTGCTTATTGTGAACACAATAGCCTACGCTACAAATTAATTAATATGTGAATTTATTTGGATGTAAAAAAAACGTAGACCCGGCTCAGCCGGTGCCGACGGGCCGGGTCGGGTCCCGTTGGGTTTGGGCTAAAATCTTAAGCACTTACATTTTTTATAAGATGATAGGATCATCTAGTGTGATTTTCATTTTGGCTGCTGTCTCATTAAACCCATGCTGCGGGTGAATATTATATTATAGCCTATTATATATATTAGCCTATATTATTATTATATTCCCCGCGTAAACGCTACGTTCATGACCCCCCAAAATAACCATATTTGAACTGGGGACCCCCCCATTTTGTTTGACTCGGTTCCACAGATAAATATTGTGAAAATAGCAGATCTACAAGCTCGCCAGGCGTTGGGTGCTCCATTGTGGTCTCGACCCACAGGTTGAGAACCACTGCATTAAAAGCTCCAAGCAAGTTACATGTCTAGTATGTTGTTGACCACGTAATGTAATATTTTTGGTTTAGTGTTAGGCTTCTCCGTGGCGCGCGCGCCTCATTGCATGCTGTCCAAAATAACAGATCTGTAAGCTGTCGACAGACATGACGCAGCGCCGTTGATAGCTTGTATGTCTGTTATTTTGGGTAGGTAGGCGACGCACATACGCATCGCAGCAATGTGTCTGGGTTTGAGAGGCTTTGATTGATGTAAACTTAAAGTTTAGCTCTGTTCGGGATTACTGAACAAAGGTGGATGATGAAAGATAACGGGGACAATATGGATGTAAGTTAACTTTAACTGCGTCACTTCAGAGGAAACTATGGAGCTACTACAGAGATGTTTACACACCCCTGGAATCCATTAGAATGGTGGAAATAGAACGCCAGGTTACATCCGATGTAACCCTTGTTCTCTGAGTGGAGAGACTGGCTCTCCACTAAATATTATTCAATATTTACGGGAACTGACCCCCCGGGGGCAGTGCTCGTGGATACTCTTTAAGACACATCACATATGGTGGCCCTGCCCTGATTTGCAATCAGTGGGGTATTTAAGCCCCACCCAGGCAGAGCCACTTTGATTAACTTTGATTGACACGAATTTCGGAGCGGCTGATTCGTGGAGAGCCAGTCTCTCCACTCAGAGAACAAGGGTTACATCGGATGTAACCTGGCGTTCTCTTTCGTGGTCGAGACTGTCAACTGATTAGCCACCTAGCCCGCAAGACGCAGGGCTAGCTTACTATGCCCGACATCACTCCGAGCCCGGCCTGTCCTACGGGAGCCAGGGTCTCGGAGGCACGGTGAGTATGACCTGCTCCACCGCCTGGAGCCCAGCACTCGCTCCGTGAATGGGGTGCTGGCTGCCACGCTCAGTCGGTAGAACTGGGTAAATGTAGACAGAGTCGACCATGTTGCTGCTGTGCGGATCTCCGTCAGAGACGCACCATTCCACAGCACCCAGGAGGCCGCCGTCCCACGGGTGGAGTGTGCCCGCACCTAGGCGGCACTGGTACTCCAGCCCGCCTGTAAGCCTGCTGGATCATCTCTGTGATCCAGCGGGACAGCCTAGCCTTTGCCAGTGGTCCAAGCACTCCTGCTTCAGCACCCGAAGAGCTGGTCTGTTACTCTGTGGGCCTGTGTGGCCCTGACGTACGACACTAAGCTCTAACAGGGCAGAGTGGGAACGACTCTGTCTTTGTACTCCATCTGTCCGCATGTCAAAGAGGGACAGCTCAAACACCAGATTGAGATACCTCTGAGAGAACTCTTGGGGAGAAAGGCCAGGATGGGGCGTAACACTGCTCCTCCACCATCTGGGCCTAGACCTGCAAAGCTCCTCATGGACTGACAGAGCTTGCAACTCCACAATTCTCAGATAGATCAGATACTGATAGATCAGATAGATCAGATTCTCAGATCGTATTCTCAGATACAACTGGTGAAGGCCATGTCCTGCCGCGGAGCCCCGCACGCACTCAGCGATAGGGGTGCTGGCTACCACACCCATGCAGTAGAACCTGATAAATGCGGACGGCGTCAAACAGGAGCCGTCACACAGGTCTCAGATAGGGGGGCACCTCGCCAGAAGCCCAGGAGGCAGCGAGGCCCTGTGTGGAATGTGCACACATTCCTGTTGGGGCTGGCCTGCCTGCCCACCTATACGCCTGCTGGATTGTTTCTCAACCCATTGAGGGAGCCCAGCCCTGGAGACCATCTGCCCAAGGCAGTTAGGTCCATACACACTTTAAAGGCCCTGACAGGGCCCAACAGTGACTGCAACCCTGCTCCACTGCCCTGAGGGGGTGGGAAGGGTGCAGTTCAATAGACTGACTCGTACTCTGATCAGGCCATAAGGTGGAATGCAGGGATTGACACCAGCACCACCCAAGCATTGCCATGTAGGAAGCGTCAGCATCTCTCATGCACGACAGGGACATTCTTGTAGCTGAGAAGTTAACAGCAAGAATGCTGCCTCGAGAGAAGCCATTGCAGCCCAAGTGCTCACAGGCTCAGATGCCCCATGCCACAAGGCACTGAAGGCACACGGTACCACCTCCTGTGGGGGGACTGCTGGCCTACCGTGAGAGGGCCACGAGCCCCCTTCGGCAACTGGGTAATTTACATGTTGCCCTTGTTTGGGACCGTCGTGTCACTGGCTGATCCCCAGCGCAGCGACACAATTCTCTTGGGATGAGGAGGGAGCTCACTCCGTGACTCAACGACCACGCCGGCTTCCGCCCTGCAGAACTACATTCAGGTGCGTAACTGGCCATGCCGTAGCACACCCGTATGGTGCGCTCTGCTCACCCCTGACAGTCTCTGCATGCTCCACGGGCACCTCACCAAAAGCCCAAGAGGCAGCGAGGCCCTGTGTGGAATGTGCACACATTCCTGTCGGGGCTGGCCTGTCTGCCCACCTATACGCCTGCTGGATTGTTTCTCAACCCATTGAGGGAGCCCAGCCTTGGAGACCATCTGCCCAAGGCAGTTAGGTCCATACACACTTTCAAGGCCCTGACAGGGCTCAACAGTGACTGCAACCCTGCTTCACTGCCCTGAGGGGGTGGGAAGGGTGCAGTTCAAGACTGACTCGTACTCTGATCAGGCTGGATAAGGTGGAATGCAGGGATTGACCCAATCCGTACTGGCCGCATGTTCAGGAGAGCCGGGGGCACAATGCGTGCCGTGGCTGCCATCAGCCCCAAAGGGCATAGGTACAGTCTCCAGGTCAACCTGGCCCTCAACTGAAAATCTGGGCGAGCCCAGAGGGTGGCCCGTCCCACTGGAGCAAGGGACAAAGTCCCTGCTCTGGCCTCTAACCCATGCCGAGCCTGCAACCTCTCTTGTCGAGGCGCCGGCCTCAGTGCCCAAGTGCCGCCGGAGCCTGGCCACATCGTTGTGGCACTGCTCCTCTGAGCAAGCACACACCAGCCGGTCATCCAATCCTGGATGCGAAGGCTCTCCCGACGCCAAGGTCCCAGGACTGCGTCCAAGCACCTTGTAACATGCGGGGGGCTACTCTTGCTCTCCTTTAGGATCTTGTTCTCAAAACAAAACCCCTCTCTACAGACCTGTCCAAACCAGGCAGGGCAGGTAAAGAGGGGGAGCCATAGCCTGAGCTTGGCTCTCCCAGCTCCGTCGCCCATGGGCGTTTAGTCTGTTGGGCTGGAGTGGAAACGGCAACACACCATATATGTTGCGCTCCGTTCGTCCCTGACAGTACAGATGTGCTCCGCTGGAATCACCAAACCCGGTTCTCCAGCGAACTATGCCACAGCTGTAGACCGACCCAGTCGGCGATACGCTGTATAGCGTGCAGTGACTGATTCAGGGGACCCCTGGCAGACCCAGCGCGTTCTGTCTTGCGTCACTGAGGCCAGATTCACCGACAGAACTCCGCCACGGACGCGTAGACCGACCCAATCGGTGATACGCCGCATAGTGGGCTATAATGGCCGCCCAGGTTGTGTTCGACAGACCACCAGCCGCCTGCCAAGTGATCCCACTGACGGGACCCCGCCACGGACACATAAACCGACACAATCGGTGATACGCCGTAAAGCAGGCTATAATGACTGTCCACACCAGTGGTGGAGAAAGTACTCTATTACTTCGGCAAGCTGCTCACAGCCCCGCCGGAGCATTCCTGCCATCACCTCCCGTGCACATCCACGAGCCTCCTTAGCTCGTTGTAGCCGGGCACTGGCCTCTTGGCCTAACATGGCCGATGGCCCAATCGGCCGCTTCATCGGACAAGCTCGGTCCTCCTGCCGCAGCTTGGACTAGGACCGCCACCGATGGCGCCTCACCGGCCGGAGAGCAGCCATACTCCATAAAGGTCAGGGCTATTAAGGTCACGCAAGCGCCGCGTAAGCGCGCGCCGATACGGTGACAGAGTAGCCTCTGTGTTCGGCTAGCTGCGTCCGGATAGCCATGGCTCTGTGCATTCTCGGGATGAGCAAGGAGCTTACTCCGTGGCTCACACCGATGACCGGATTCTACCACGCAGAATTACACCTAGGTGTGTAGACGGCCCCGCCGTGTCACACACCATATATGGTGCGCTCCGCTCGCCCCTGACAGTACGGATGTGCTCCGCTGGAATCACCAAACCCGGTTTTCCAGCGAACTACGCTACAGCCGTAAACCGACCCAGTCGGTGATACGCTGTATAGCGTGCAACGACTGATTCAGGGGACCCCTGGCAGACCCGCCACGGACGCGTAAACCGACCCAATCGGTAATATGCCGTAAGCGGGCTATAATGGCCGCGGGTATACTGTTGCAATTGTTCGACAGGCTCCCAGCGCGCCCCGCCAGTGTCTCCACTGGCGGAACCCCGCCACGGACGCGTAAACCGACCCAACCGGTGATACGCCGTAAGCGGGCTATAATGGCCGGGGATTGGCCGCACAGTTTGTGTACCGCACAGTTCGTGTACCGCACAGTTTGTGTGCAATAGACCAGCACGTCCTGTCTGTGTCACTGGCAGATCGACAGACAGAGCTACACCACGGTCGTGTGAACTGACCCCGTCAGCGACACGCCGTATAGTGCGTTATTACACCTGAACGCAGAAGCTCCTACCTAAATAAATAGGTATATATTCGTAAACGTATGTATTTGTATACCCATACATTTATATACTCGACACTCGAATATATGTATACTCATATACTTCGTATATTAATACACTTACTCTATCAGTATATGAGCAGAGCCAAGTGTCTCTTTATCTTTATTTCACTTATTTACCGTGAAAGTATTTAAGTATATTTATATACTCATACAAAGACAGAATTGCAGCGAGTGTAGTGACTGGCAGGAGACTCCTGACCTAGCGCCACACTGCCCTCTTGTGACCTGTGGGGCACACTTCTCCTTGCGTCAACAAGGAAGTAACCCGGGACACAATGCAAACTTTGTTTGTTTGTTACTCTTTTCACTCGGCTCCGCCGAGGGCTTTTCGGACCGCGGCGGTGATGACCACTGGTAGTAGATGGCCCGGAGGTCCGCCGACTGGGTCAGCCTCGCTCGGGTTCTACGGTCTACCTCGGTACCGCGCCGTGGCGGCGATGCCGGCGATCCAAGCGCTCAACCGCTACACGGGGTTGGCTCACTTGGGTCGCTCCAGCAAACCAGCGGCCGCCCTGGTCCGCCCTTCGACTGGGTCAGATTCGGAACCAGGCTGCAGCCGCGGCGATGGCGATGCCGGCGATCCAAGCGTTCGGCCGACAGACGGCTTCCCACTTGGTCACTCGAGCAGAACAGCAGCAGCCCTGATCCGCCCTCCGACTAGGTCAGATTCGGAACCAGGTTGCACGCCGCTCGCCAGGAATGTACTTTTGTTGGTGTGAAATATGACAGCGAAGCGTCCCGAGAGGAGCCTCGCCAGACCTGCTCTCTACCAAAGGTAAGTGGACCACGCTGCCAAACACCCGTTCTGTACTGTTTTCGTCTTAAACTGAGCCCACAAGCGTCTGCGCTCGTGGAAATCAAAGAATCAAAGTGGCTCTGCCTGGGTGGGGCTTAAATACCCCACTGATTGCAAATCAGGGCAGGGCCACCATATGTGATGTGTCTTAAAGAGTATCCACGAGCACTGCCCCTGGGGGGTCAGTTCCCGTAAATATTGAATAATATTTAGTGGAGAGCCAGTCTCGACCACGAAAGAGAACAATACAGCCAACGTGAGTACATAGGCTATAGACCTTTCCTAAAACTGTCCAATTTATTATACCCATGTGCTACTGTTTGTCTGTGTACCACGTAGGAGCGTTGTCGCAACATGATGTAATTAATTATTTGGGAGCAGCCGGTGTGTACCAATAGTATACATATTTTAAATGGCTTTCATATACTATTCCGGATCTGACTAATATGACAAGCTTATTGTGAACACAATAGGCTACAAATTAATATAAAAATGTATTTGGATAAAAAAAAAAAAAAGAAGGAAAACAAGCCCAATGTGGCTTATAATAATCAGACCAGGCAACAGTGCAGACAGGTAGATAGGCTAGAGCATATATTGGATCAGGATGACGGCTAGCGCAGTCTTCTCTTAAAGGCAATGGCTTCTGGCACGGTGATTGGTTTTATCATTGTAACGCCCAAACCACACCTATGCATAATGTAACGGGTAGCTCAGGTGTTTGGCGGGTGAGGGGGGTGCCATAGAATACCGAATTTTGCGGGGAAACGCCTCTTGCCTAGTCCGAAATCCGTAATTAGTGGTTTGTTCAAATTTCACCCTGAATAGAGCCCCAAGTCCCTAAATACCCAAATAACCCGAAAAGGTGTTTTCGATCGCCGATTTTCGATTGAGTTGACATTTCTTTTTTGGGGGTAATAGAGGGGGGTGGGGGGCGAAAAATCTCGTCTACCCTAAATGTAAATCCTGGGGACGCCACTGACATGAGTTGCAGGAGATTTTTAGTAGGCCTATTGCACAACCGCTCACAGCATGTTGTGAGCTTGTAGATCAGTAATTTTCGTATCTTTTTAGCCTATAATGACATGCCCAAAATTGGGATGTCAGGGTTAAAGTGGTAGCTATACTTTCAAAAACCTGGAGACTGGGAAGTTATCCACTGTATACTGGCAGGTGGGATTCCTGAGACAGGCGTTAAATGTGGCATGGTCCAAGTATATTCCATGTTTGGGATTTCAATAATTAGGTCTTATCAGTACAGAGCTTTAGCACAGTACAGTGCTTTCATCTTACATCGCAGGAGCAAAAGGGCCATACTTGAGGACAGGAAGAGATTAAGTTCTTCCAGCTCAACTAGTTTTTTTGTGTGTCAACTTTAAGAGTTGTGGTTTCCATTAAGGTGAACAGGTACTGTACTAGCTATCTTGATGACAAAGTCATGAAGGGCATGGCAGGATTGAAAGGAATGCAGTGTCATAATAGTTTGATGCAAAGGTGCCTAACTTTTTAGTTTAGTTTTAGTTTTAGTTTAGTTAGTTTATTTTGATCCACATCAACAATTACACAAAACATACCCCATTATAAGCCAATGGTTCATGTTGATTGATCAAAAAGGCATAGGCTGAAGCTCAAAGCTTATTTATGCCTATCCTTCCTTCATGTTGTTTTAACTTAGATACATCATTTATAAAGTTCATATTATATGAACACTCAAAGTATTACTTAATTACATTCAAGATGTTACATTGATCGTAGTAATCGAACACTCGAAAATATACAATATATACACCCATGTCTTCGTTCTTATACACATATTTACACCCGAATGCGTGCATCTACTAATATACACCCATTCAAATATCATACCGTTATATACAAACGCCAACACTACCACATCACACCATACCCCTCAATCCATCAATTTCCTAGTTATTACGCATATACATGTCAGTATCTCACCACAACATGCCAACATATTATGTTACCATGCTTTACTGAGCAGGCAACACGCCCTAATCGTTATATATTCACATATAACACATATACACCCATACATACATTTACATACATACATACACACACATACACGCATATAAATACATACATATATACATATATATATATATATATATATATATATATATA
Source organism: Gymnoscopelus braueri (assembly GCF_963280865.1). Lineage (NCBI taxonomy): Eukaryota > Metazoa > Chordata > Actinopteri > Myctophiformes > Myctophidae > Gymnoscopelus > Gymnoscopelus braueri. Next base: position 27,445,503 of record NC_137616.1, on the reverse strand, counting down.
TATATATATATATATATATATATATATATACATACATACATACATACATATACATACATACATACACACCTACCTACACATACATACATACACACACACACCACAATGGAATCCGTTACACCCCATACAATTATTATAATTATGTACTGTATACACTCTATATTTTCCATAAGTCCATTAATTATCATATCTATATTTCTCCAACAGACTCTGCTTGTACTGTTTTTTAAATTGTATTATATTTTTACATTGCTGAACCACCTCCGGTAAACCATTCCATAGCTTCACTCCACTGACCGATATGCACAAGCTCTTAAGAGTGGTGCGAGCACCAAGATTTCTAAAATTCAATTCCCTTCTCAATTCGTACCTCCCCTCTCTATCCTTAAACAATTTCTGTATATTTCCTGGTAATGTTTTGTTCCTTGCCTTATAAATAATTTGTGCCGTTTTAAATTTAACCATATCCAGAAACTTCAAAGTGTTAGATCTTAAGAACAGTATGTTTGTATGCTCATGATATCCTACCTTGTGAATTATTCTTATTGCTCTTTTTTGGATTGTGCATAATGGTTGAAGGTTACTCTGGTAGGTGTTTCCCCACACCTCCACACAGTAGGTCAGATATGGCAGTATTAGCGTGTTATACAAGGTGTACAGTGACTTATAGTTTAAAATATGCTTTGCCTTATACAGTACTCCAATACTCCTTGCCACTTTGGTCCGTACATGATTTATATGGGCTTTCCAACTGAACTTATGGTCAATTATTACTCCTAAAAAGATATTCTCATAAACTCTTTCCAATATTATTTTGTCAATCCTTAGCTCAACCTTTGTATTACAGTCTATTTTTTTATTTCCAAAAATCATAAATTTATTTTTTTTAATGTTAAGTGATAATTTATTTAAATCAAACCATAATTTCAGTTTCCCCAATTCAACAGAGACAACTTCCAACAGCTGCTGAAGGTTCTCCCCGGAGCAAAAAATATTAGTATCGTCTGCAAAAACAACACATTTCAAGATACTAGAGACTTTGCATATATCATTTAAATATAAAATAAATAATTTGGGGCCCAATATAGACCCTTGTGGGACTCCACAAGTAATAGCCGAGCTTGTTGATCTATGTTCTCCCATCTGTACAAACTGTTGTCTATTTTCAATATAACTTTTCACCCAATTAAGCCCAATGCCTATAATACCATATCTATCCATTTTTCTAAGTAAGATATCATGGTCAATTGTGTCAAATGCCTTCTTTAAATCAATAAATACCCCTATTGCAAATTCCCTATTATCAACTGAACTAGTTAATTTTTCTATTACATCAATTAATGCCATTGAAGTTGATCTATTGGTTCTAAAGCCATATTGACAATCTGTCAAAAGCTGATGTTTATCGATGAAACTGTCCAGCCTAGCAGAAAAAAGTTTTTCAAGGATCTTAGAGAATTGAGATAACAAGGAAACTGGCCTGTAATTTGTGTAAAGGTGTTTGTCTCCTGCTTTGTGTATAACTTTGTGTATAACTTTGATCAGAGGAGAGGAGGTCTGATGGTGAGGCTCTGGATCAGGGGTTTCCATGGATTATGATTGTGGAGTGTTACTACGGTTATTATTAGCATTATTGGACACTTTGAAACGCTTTCTCTCAACTGACAAAAATTTACTTTACTTGTCCAGTTCTGCCCTCCTTTGCCTCGGAGCTCCTTCTCAACAGATGACATGCCTTCTGTTTTTGCTCTTTTCCTGTACAATTTTTCACATGTGGTCACTTACCGTTGACTTTAATTGTTTCATTGTCTGGCACACCTCACACACTCTATTAATCCATTGTCTTAAAAAATGTCATCAATGCTAACATTAGCCCGTTGAACAGTGTTATTTTGGTGTATTTTGTGGGTTTTTGTGACACAATGTCACGTCCAAGGTCCAAATGATCACCAGCCTTGGAGAGACACAGTGCGGCTGCAGAGTTCATGTGCAACCTCTAATAAGTCAACATGTTGAAAAATCTTTAGAAAACAGCTGATCTACAAGCTCACAACAACTCGCAAAGCCACGCGTTGTGAGCGTGTACACCGGCTATTTTAAAATAGCCAAAGTATATAGGGATACAGTGGTTAATGCAGGTTTTGTAATAATTATATACATCTACAGTTTACAAAAGGACAATATTTCCCTCTGAGATGTAGTCGAGTAGAAGTACAAGTACTGAAAATTGAAGATAATCCAGTAAAGTTAAAACCCCTCAAATTTGTACAGTACTTGAGTACAAACAAATGTACATTATCTATCTATCTATCTATCTATCTATCCATCAGCATAAAACGAAACGAATATTCTATCTATCTATCTATCTATCTAACTATATATTGTCGTAAATTGGCCATGATCAGACAGGAAAAAACACTATTCCCTAAGTGCAAGAATGAACAAGAATCCAGTTGAAAGAGGGTTTGTCCACAGAAATGTATTTATTTCCATAGACGTTGACATCTGCATTGCCAATCACAGAGTGTACTTAAATCACAACAACATCACAATATATACAGACAGACATTTCACATAGAACCTCCTCTCTGTCCTCTTTCTTGTCCACTCACAAACAAGCTTCTAAAAACAGCAGGCTTCCTGACCAGCCCTTTTCTCAGTCACACAATCTGTCTTGGTTTAAACACAACATTTATCTATTAAACTGCACTTTTACACAAGCTCATAATATGAAATCATTGTTCAACATCCCATTAGCCTCAATATAAGACCACACACATATGTATTCAACCTTCTATGAATGATTTAGACAAAAAGAGATAACTTAACTAACATTACTTTATTCTTAGATATAAGAGCAGCTGGTTGAATCAGCTGTCTCTGTCTGTTGTGACTCTGGGCCCTATTTACCTTTCATCCTAAAGCAGTAGTCACAGCTTCACACCTGTTCAGAGCAAAAGGTCTCACAGCACTATTTTCTTACCATATAAGGTCTCACAGTCTATTTCTCAATTTAGAATGCTATTCCCACACTGTTATTAACCCTTAATAAATGATATAGTCCTGGATATACCATACAACTTCCCCTCTTGGAGGATGATCAATAATCCTCCATAAAAAGGGATATCCAGAGACTTATCTCACTCCTTACTTGAAGGTGATCTCCAAAATCTTTTTTAGACAAACAGATTTTCTTGTGTATTGGTTAGCATAATAGCGACCCCTCTTGTGGGTTATGGAACTAGTAACAAATCAACGCTTATTTCTCTGTAGACAAATGGAAATGAAAAGCAATCTTCATAGGGTTATGGGTCAAAACACATCATATAACATACTTTAATATGAAATGTTCTTAGTGTTCACGCGCACAGATATGATCTCTGTTCTTTCTTTTTTCGCTTATACTAACAACGCAATGTTTCTGGTAAGCCTCCTTCTTTGAATGTCCATGTTTGCACCTGTAGAATGATCAGTCATTAAAACAAAAGCTGTTCCTCATTGTAGAAAAACTGAAGCCACGAAAAAGACTTTCAACAAGCCACTTCCTTGAAATCACTGCCTTTTTGGGAATGTGCCCACAGCTATTTTCAGCACTGGACGTAGACAAAGAACATATGGGATTATCCACCCGTGTGTAGTAACCTTCATTCTGCAGATGAAATTCTGTTGAATCTCAAAGGCCAGTAGAACTGAATTCTGAAACATATAGCCGTCTGCTTGATGTCTGTGGGTCTATAAACCTCCGTCATTCTGCCATCCTGTGTTGTTGCGCTGAGCTGTCAAACCGGACCTCGTTGTGGATATTTGTAGAGCTGGGTTCAGAAGTTGTCCTCCTGGCACCCCCTCTCTGCTGATACGATGACACAGAGCTGTGTAGATGATGTCGGATTGAAACGGTAGATCTCAGTAGAAGCAGTGGAGATGCAGTGCAGTGCAGATCGGAGAATCATTTGGGTAGAGCAGCTGTCCTAGCGATATCTTTGGCGTGCTCCTTTTGACATCCCACCGACTCTCCTTGCTGCCACACCGCCATGGTCACCCCTCTGGACTGTCATCATCTCCAAATTCCTCCCACGCCAGTGTCTCCAACTTTCTCCATCTCAATCTGTTCTTAGTCTATAAAAACACTTGGAAAAAACTTTCCTACAGAATCTAAACATATAGTATATTTTAGCTATGACCTAATCGTTTTATCCCTACATAACATTGACTCAATCTTACATTACAGGCTACTATGTTACTTTTCAAATTTTTTCTCTTTGTTATATTTTACAAAACAATGATTCCCATTTGTTACTCATACATCAGAACGTTTTTAGCATTTTCCTAATAATAAATACAATTTTTACTGTTTCAGCAGCTATTTAACTCTATGTCCTGACAATAATTCAAAATGTGTTCTATAGTAATCTCTGTATAAACATCACCCCTCTTGGTTCTAAGTTTAGTAATATCAGAATTTTTACTCTCAATATTTTCAAAATGTGTACACTCCTTAATAAATCTATTTTACTTAAGTAGAAGATTAGAAGGTCAGTGCTGGTGGTGTCCATCACAAGGGTGTTAGAGCAGCTTAAACAAATGGAACAGACCCCCCTATCTGTCTGCCATTCTATTAACTAACTTACTACCTTAAGCCTATCGTTGGCTTCTTGAGCATGAGGATAAATTCCCCTCCAGACACAGATTGTGGCCCTCAAGGTCTGCCAAAACTATACTAATTACTTAGGTCTGCATCAGAAAATTACTCTTTCCACCCCTATAACTCACATCAACCAACACTTACCTTAAATCTGTACCCTGTGGTCAAATTCTCTTTCTTTCCCTGGCTCCTAGCAAAAACAAACGAACAAAAATTTGGTAATTTCAAAAATGGCACAGAACATCTCCTATATTGCATGCTTAAGTATTATAAATATTATCTATTCCTTGGACAAAAAGCTTCAGCTTATTTTTTAGCCCCAGTGGTGAGCCATTGAATTAGGTTTTTAGCTCACCATTGAAACTCTGAACATTACTCAATTTGTGATATATAAAAGGATATGACTCAGACCGGGAACTGTTAACAAGTTGTCACTCAATTTAAGGCAAAGTTTTATCTAACATCCAAGCACAACAAAGAAAAGTCTGTATCTTTTCAAGAAAACCTGCAAAGAAAAGGTGTAATACCCCCTCTTAACCATCAGAGGTAAACAATGGTTCTCACTTAAGTCCTTCGGATCTCCTAAAAATAAACCAAAATCTAATGCATTGTAACAAAATATGGATCACAAAGAATCTCTCTGGTGCACATGGCTCAATCCTCCAGTTTAACCTCTAATTATATCCAAAACCTTAATTTTAAAATCAGCTCCATCCGTGCATCACAGTCAGTTCAACTAAATCATTTGTCTATTAATTAAAGCACGCATGTGTAGCTAATACATCCGTTCCTCAATTTCTAGGCACCTTTTAACAGATCCAAAATATGGCCGTGCCATGCTATCCCCGTCGTGATCAATCTCAGCGTCTCCCCAGAGAAAATACGAACGATTCCGTTTCTTGGCCAAAGTAACGAAAATCTCCCATGGGCGTGCACTCCCAGGTCATATCTCTCAGGGAAAAAGCCTCAATCTTACACAACAGGGACAGCACATCACAACAATACACTAGACCAGCCAAACAATTAAAACTGCCATGAATAAGCACAAAACAGACCGAAATCGTTTCTATCTAATAAAACTTTAGTAGTATTCAATTAAATATTTTTCCACACGGACATCAACAAGGTCTGTAGTCGATCAAATTTAACCCTTGCTTATAACATTCCAATTATTTTCCAATTATATTCCTAAATTCACTTTTTACTGTCTTCTTTGTAGATTACTTTAACAGTTCAAAAAGATTCTATCACTATTCTATTCTTCACTATTATTTAGACTATTATTTTGACTATTATGTTGAATAGTTATGTTTCTGTTCATCAATTGAATATCTACACAATTATTTCACATCTCTCCCCTCTTTCAACACATTCAACAAAAAATGTGTTGAAAACAAAAATGAAACCCTCCAACCCCAAAAAACAGCACTGGGTCCAAGCTATCTCAAGCACACAGCGGCATCGAAAAACTCTCAAAATCCAGGCGTAAAAAAAACAAAACAAAATAAAATAAAACCACCTAACCTTCCCAAGACACAGATCACAACAACCACAGACCGCGCCCCCCCCAGGGAAAAAAATCGCGCGTGTCAACAAACAACACACACACACACACACACACACACACACAGTCACCTCTCCTAAAACACCAAAATAATCACATAACTTTTAGCAAAAACACCTTTGGAAGGCAGGCAATTGTTACAAGCACAAGTCATGCTGTTATAACCGAAAACATAATTACATCAGTTAAAGCTGATTTTGTGTTCTATAAATAACAATACTCAACAACACAAAGACACACGCAGTACAAGACCAACATACAATGAGACAAACATCACCTTCTCCTCACACACACTCTCACATACACCCAAAACTGACATTACCAACCACACAACAAAGACACAAAACAACATTACCGCGTCACCACCGCCAGTAAACAAACAAAGACAAGACCAGCTTCACAACGTGAAGAACACCAAACACAGAATCAACATCAAGCTAGCATCAACACTGCCAATTTGAAATGAAATAGCATTACCACGAAAGTGATAATCCAAGATAAGCAGTACATAGCCGAAAAGCCATGACACCAAAGAGTCGCGTTCACCAAGAAGGCCGAAAAGCCACCACAAAATGAAACACAGAAGTCAGGAAAATCAGCAGAACCACAGGTCTACTCCACCATCACCAGAAAGCAAGAAAAAAAAAGAGATGAAAACGCCTTCTCACCACCAATCAAAACAAGTCAAAACACCCCTTATCATCAACATCATCATCATCATCATCATTTAAAAAGACATCTTAAACGCCCTGGAAAAAGCATCGTGTTTAACCAACGAGCCGGTGTATAAACGCCTGATCAGAGCCGAGTACCGATAACCGGTGTCTTAGCTTTAATTCCATAAAAATAGTAACACTTTAAAAGTCGAGACTATAGGCAGGAAATGTAAAGGCCATATGAGCCCCGCCTTCCATCCTTACCCTAAGGGCCTACAGGATTTAAGAGATTACATAAGCAGTAAATGTACTACATTAAGGCTAGGAAGTGAAGCCACGTAATCAATTTTTGTCGTTTAAATGTATGCATTGCGCCACATACATGTAACCGACCCCACCTGTCAGAACCGGAATCCGTAACATCATTGCACAGGAAACAGCGAGAAGCCTCCGTCGGATCATTAAAAAACCAAAATACAGATTCTTTGCACCCAGTCAACAAAAGAAACAGATGCCACTATAAAATGAGACCGTCTCCCGGATGACACAGGGCCCCGTGGTTGCCAATTATGTCGTAAATTGGCCATGATCAGACAGGAAAAAACACTATTCCCTAAGTGCAAGAATGAACAAGAATCCAGTTCGAAAGAGGGTTTGTCCACAGAAATGTATTTATTTCCATAGACGTTGACATCTGCATTGCCAATCACAGAGTGTACTTAAATCACAACAACATCACAATATATACAGACAGACATTTCACATAGAACCTCCTCTCTGTCCTCTTTCTTGTCCACTCACAAACAAGCTTCTAAAAACAGCAGGCTTCCTGACCAGCCCTTTTCTCAGTCACACAATCTGTCTTGGTTTAAACACAGAACATTTATCTATTAAACTGCACTTTTACACAAGCTCATAATATGAAATCATTGTTCAACATCCCATTAGCCTCAATATAAGACCACACACATATGTATTCAACCTTCTATGAATGATTTAGACAAAAAGAGATAACTTAACTAACATTACTTTATTCTTAGATATAAGAGCAGCTGGTTGAATCAGCTGTCTCTGTCTGTTGTGACTCTGGGCCCTATTTACCTTTCATCCTAAAGCAGTAGTCACAGCTTCACACCTGTTCAGAGCAAAAGGTCTCACAGCACTATTTTCTTACCATATAAGGTCTCACAGTCTATTTCTCAATTTAGAATGCTATTCCCACACTGTTATTAACCCTTAATAAATGATATAGTCCTGGATATACCATAATATCTATCTATATCTAGCCTGTCTGTCTCTCTGTGAACACATTACTTAATAAGTATGATGATTCATTATATTATTATATGATTATTAGATAATGATTATACGTGCCCCATGATTATTATAAGATCAAATATCTTAATCAAATATAATAATCATATGATATAGAGCTGAGGCCGCGCGCAGCGCGGCCGAAGTTCTAGTCATTATAACAGAAGAATGATGTGCTATTGTCAACCCTACAGTAATGCATCAACACCAACCATGGTCAGTGGGGGACTATGATAATTGAATACACTTTTTGTTTTTAAATGATTATGATTCCAGAAGTGTTTACCACAGACCAGAGTCTCCAACACCCAGCTGTGTGTCTATGAAGAGTGACTGGTCTAAAGGAGCAAATCCCTACTTCAGTAATGAACCTGGACCTCCAGACACAAAGTAAGATCACTGATCTCTGTGAACTTCAACTGGAAAGACACAAAGAATGTCTTGTATCTGCTCACAGATGTAGAAAGTAGTAGAGTATCTCACTATCAGCTGTAGTGATCTTTGATTCAGTGATTCTTAGGTTGTCTTGGACATGGACATCGAGGTAGAGTAGCCTTAAACTGTATTCAAGTAAAAGTATTGTTACTTTAAAATAATAATGACTTGAGTAAAAGTAAAAGTATCTAGTGAAAATACTACTCAAGTACAGACTTCCTTTACACAAACTGATTTATATCAGTTAAACTCTATATACTTTCCCCTCAACACCAAATCGATTTGCCGAACATAGACGATCTACAAGCTCACTGTCACAACGTGTCATGGCGTGAGCTTGAAGATCTATTACTTTTGCTGAATGTTCACCCAGATGTTGTTAAATAATCAGAATTAAATAGAAGCCATTGTTTTTGCATCAATAAAACATTTGAAATCTGCCTACCGATGATGTCACTGGTAGGCAGGTGTCTGAAATGTCCGCAGCCCTCCTCTGAGACACAGACAGAAATGGTGTCATCTTAAAATGAGCATTAGTGAGGACCAGTTATATGAAGATAAAGGTGAACATCTTATAATGAGCATTAGTGAGGACCTGTTTTATGAAGATAAGGTTAAACATATTATAATGAGCATTAGTGAGGACCAGTTATATGAGGAAATGGTGGGAAATGGGTGAAGTGATTCTTTGATTTAGTTTTGTGATATGAATATTTTATGACAGTGTTAATAAGGTTAATGAGGTTGTTGGACTGAAAATGAACGGAATAACTAGAAAGGTTAAATTCTGGGGACCGATTTTCTCAACGTGTTTTTACATGAGGCTCATACTTAATTACAACAACATTTCATGACAATCTCTGTGATTGTTCTCATGGTGCACTCAAATGTGTATCTATTTATTTAACAACCATTCAACGTTCACACTTGCTTTTTAACTGATTTATCTAAACCATGTGCAAATTATATCAAATGAACCATGTTAATTAATGTTCGTCATCAAAACCAAACTCAGTGTAGAAAGACGTTTCTGCACCACGATCGCTCCACTTCTGAAATGTTCCCTGTGGACATTGAAGTGTTTTATACTTCAGAGTAGAGAGTTCATATAAGAGACGTTTGACTAGAAGTGTGCGGATTCCACATGGATTGTATGATTGAATATAAATAAAGTAAATAATGTTCATCCTCTCTTTCTATCAGGGTTGATCAGCACAGATCAGTGTCTCCTGTACCCAGCTGTGTCTCCATGAAGAATGACTGGTCCATGATTAAACCTATTGACTTCAAAGATGAACACCACTCTACTGATCACAGGTCAGAATGTAAAACACACAGAACACAACACATGATTTAGTTATTATCAAACTCTACTGAGCAGAGATTTGATTGATTGATTGATTGATTGATTGATTGATTGATTGATTGATTGATTGATTGATTGATTGAAATTTTTATTAGGCAAAAGAATGTAAAACAACACAGTTACATTAATAATGCTTTTGTCTAAAAGGCCCGGCCAAAAAAGTCCTTGCAGACTTGTTTCCGTTGGGGTCCTTGAGTTAATTTCATAGACATATATAGTAGCAACCAAACAGTTAAAAAATCAACATGAAAATACAGATAATACAGAAAAAATACCACTATGTACAAAAAAAAGCATTTAAAAAAATATATGTACAAAAAAGGGGGGGGGGGGCATGGAAAAATAAAAATTATATACAAAAAAAGCATGAGGAAATACAAAATATGTACAAAAAAGAGGAGGGGGGGGGGTCGTCTGTCTACAGGGAAACTGGTACTAGCTCCTCTTTCGGCCTCCAGAAAGATGGGTTTTTAGGGCTGTTTTGAATGAGCCCAGCGAACTGCATTTTTTGAGGGATGGGGTTAGACTATTCCATTCCTTGGTGGCTGTGCTATAGAAGGAGAATTTGCCCATGTTTGTTTTATGGGTGGGTGGTACCAGATTGTTGTTTACGCTCCCTCTAGTTTCGTGGCCATGGGTGTCACTAACTTTTTCGAGGTATTTATACAGATATGCGGGTATAGGGGGCATATCGGGCAAATCTGCATTTACAATTTTGAAGACCAGACCCATTTTTTGTAGTTTAACCCTGTCTTCCACCCTGAGCCAGCCTAGGCTGGCAAAGTGAGTGGGAGAGAGGTGGGTCATGGGCCCCAGTCCGAGAAGTAGTCGGATCAGTTTGTTTTGGGAGGTTTGAAGCTTAGTCTTCAGTGACACTGAGGTGTAGGAGTACCAAGAGGAGCTAGCATAGTCAAAAAGAGGCTGAATCAGGGCCCCTGAGAGGGTCCTGAGGGCCTGAGGGTTGACAAAAGAGGAAACTCTGCCCATAAATCTGGTTCTCTGGTTTACTCCTTTGACCACCTTTGCTGCCATGCTTTCACCTGTCAGGTATTTGTCAAGAATACATCCCAAATAGGTAATCTCTTCTTTGCTAGTGATGATTGTGTCATCGACTTTGACCTTGAAGTCAACTACCTTCATTTTACTGAGGGAATGTTTGGTCCCAAATAGGATGGATTCAGTTTTCCCAAGGTGTAGAGACAGTTTGTTATCAGTAAGCCAGGTACGGATTTTTGAGAGTTCAGAGCTGAGAGCTTCCTCAACTTGCAACTTGTCCTCACCCGATATCAGGAGTGCCGAGTCATCAGCGAACAGGAACAGTTTGCAGTTACAGGCAGCATTCATGTCGTTAATGTATAGAAGGAACAGTAACGGCCCTAGAATGCTGCCTTGAGGAACCCCCCAGCTCACCGGGAGGGATGAGGACATGGTTCCGTTGATGTCAACCACTTGTTCTCTACCCTCCAAGTAAGATCTCATCCAATTTAGTGATGTGCAATCAAAACCAATCGCCCTCAGCTTATCAAGTAGAATTGCGTGGTTTACAGTGTCAAACGCCTTTTGGAGGTCCAGCATGACCATGCCACAGTATTTGCCCGAGTCTACCTCACGTTTGATGTAGTCGGTCAAATATAGTAGGCATGTGTCAGTGGAGTGGGATGTTCTGAAGCCTGATTGGAATTCAAACAACAGTTTACGCTCGCTGAGGTAGCTGTTGATTTGTTCTTGGATTGATCGCTCTATAACCTTTGAGATGGAACAAAGGATGGAAACAGGCCTATAGTTGCCAGGATCTAGTTTGCTTCCTTTTTTAAATAGAGGGATTACTCTTGCCAACTTGAATTCTTGTGGGACGTGACACTGACTGATAAGTTTGTAATGTGGGCTACTATGGGAGCAATGGAGACCGCTGCGTCTCTGAGGAATCTGGTGGGGATGTTGTCAAGGCCGGTGGCCTTGTTAGGCTGTAGGGCGAGGAGTTTGTTTTGCACATCATCAGTCAATACAGGTTTGAAAAAGAAGGAATCTTTTTTAGCCCCTAGTTTCTCATAGTGAGCTTGAATGTGGTCGGGCCATACAGACCTGAATGCTGAGGGAGTTTGCTTACCAACTGGGTTGCAACTGTGGTGAAGAAACTGTTAAAACAGTCCGCTACCAATTGCTTGTCGGTAGTGAGCGAGCCACTTGAAATAATGCAAATGTTTGTAGATTTAGTCTGAATTTTTCCGTTGCAGCCTAATTGTTTTAGTGCCTCCCACAGTTTTTGTGGGTGGCTTTTGTTTGCCTCTATGTTCTCATTTAAGAAATTCTTTTTGGCATTTCTGATGAATTTAGTAACTACATTTCGTAGATTTCTGCACTTTTCAAGTAGCTGCTCACTTTTGTTTTTCCTGAACTCGGAGTAGCTTTTGTTCCTGAGTTTGATGGCATTCAAAATGTCACCCTTCATCCAAGGTTCTGTGCTAGCTTTGACCCTCACCACCTTTGTGGGTGCGATGTTATCAAGTACACACAAAAAAGCTTTTTTGAAACAGGACCAGGACTCCTCCACAGAGGTGCAATTTAGGACATGGGACCAGTCCATTTTTCCAAGAGCTGTTGTTAGAAGATCACTTGAGTAGTGTTTCATAGACCTGCAGCTGATTGTCCTGTGACAATAAGCTCTAGGTCTGTGAATCTTCCGAGTGCAGAAAATGATATTGTGATCACTTAAGCTACACTCAATCACTCCACTCTTGAAGATCTTGGTCTGGCTCTTGATACTTTAGTTTTGTAGTATGAACAGGTTATGATGGTTTTAATAGTGTTTATTTTCAGTTATTAATAAACTCATCACACTGTCCAGAGTACATGAGATAGATTTATTTTTGATTCAAGGTTGACAGACACACTGATTCATTGATGGCAGATAACTAATAGACTTTTATCCTATTATCTTCTCTAATGCTGTCTCAATGTGACCTAAAAGGTCATAATTCAAGTTTAGACAGAAGTGAAATATGTGAGGAGTTGGGAGAGACAATGTGTTGACTATTTGACCAATGACAACATCCTTCAATATTTTATACAGACATCCACGGAATACATTAGCTGTGTTCTACCTAGAGGTCAACTTTGATGATTATGAGCCAGGCTCCACTTTTAACCATTTATGTATGTCCACACAAAGGAGAGTATACAAGGACACAAATATTATAGGTGCATTAAGGTTACATTCACCACATCATGGCATAATTATGTCTTCATGATACAATGAGCATGTCACTCAGTACTCTATGGGTATAAGTAACAGAGATAGCACAATACTTTGCCAGCCTTTTTGCCTCCTTTTGGGACATCCTAAGTTGTTGAAACCCTTGTGAGTTATAATACCTGAGGGATCCTTAGATTTCCCTATGATGGATTGGTAGAATGAAGCACTATCAAACTTGAAGTTAGTTATATCAGTAACGAGGTTTATTACAGCAAGTATAGCAATCTTCAGCGGTTTACAGTTGGGAGCTTGTTGGGAGAGACAATGTGTTGACTATTTGACCAATGACAACATCCTTCAATATTTTATACAGACATCCACGGAATACATTGGCTGTGTTCTACCTAGAGGTCAACTTTGATGATTATGAGCCAAGCTCCACTTTTAACCATTTATGTATGTCCACACAAAGGAGAGCATACAGGACACAAATATTATAGGTGCATTAAGGTTACATTCACCACATCATGGCATAATTATGTCTTCATGATACAATGAGCATGTCACTCAGTACTCTATGGGTATAAGTAACAGCGTGTCCGCCATATGGCGGCTGCCAATAGAGATAGCACAATACTTTGCCAGCCTTTTTGCCTCCTTTTGGGACATCCTAAGTTGTTGAAACCCTCTAACAACTAGTCTGTGGGTATAATGTCCTCGGCTGCCAAATATAGAAACAAATAGTCTGCACCTATAGCCTATCTGAGATGGTATGTAGGAGTAGTTGGTATTTAATGACCTTGGTCATAAAAGTTTCCTCTAGGCTAGGATCAAAGGTGCAGGCTATCTCTAATACAGATACTTCATCAACCACAACAACATCTGTATTAGCTGTCAAAGATGTAAAGATGTCTGGATTCCTGTCCGTGACACGCAAAAGTAGCAAAAATAGCAGATCTACAAGCTCACAATACTTGCATCACGATGCTTTGTGAGCTTGTAGATCTACTATTTTCTTTTAAAATGTCATACCTATAATGACATGTCTGAATGGAGGCCAGGTTCAAAGTGGTTATGTCTGTCTCTAGATTAGATCAATATTTAACCAATACAAAGAGTACAAATCAATCGTCAATCAATATAACAGAAGAATGATGTGCTATTGTCAACCCTACAGTAATGCATCAACACCAACCATGGTCAGTGGGGGACTATGATAATTGAATACACTTTTTGTTTTTAAATGATTATGATTCCAGAAGTGTTTACCACAGACCAGAGTCTCCAACACCCAGCTGTGTGTCTATGAAGAGTGACTGGTCTAAAGGAGCAAATCCCTACTTCAGTAATGAACCTGGACCTCCAGACACAAAGTAAGATCACTGATCTCTGTGAACTTCAACTGGAAAGACACAAAGAATGTCTTGTATCTGCTCTCAGATATAGACAGTAGTAGAGTATCTCACTATCAGCTGTAGTGATCATTGATTCAGTGATTTTTAGGTTGTCTTGGATAAGCACTGAGGTAGAGTAGCCTTAAACTGTATTCATGTACAAGTATTGTTACTTTAAAATAATAATGACTTGAGTAGAAGTAAAATTATCTAGTGAAAATACTACTCAAGTACAGACTTCCTTTATACAAACTGATTTATATCAGTTAAACTCTATATACTTTCCCCTCAACACCAAATCGATTTGCCGAACATAGACGATCTACAAGCTCAGTTGGGAGCTTGTTGGGAGAGACAATGTGTTGACTATTTGACCAATGACAACATCCTTCAATATTTTATACAGACATCCACGGAATACATTGGCTGTGTTCTACCTAATGGTCAACTTTGATGATTATGAGCCAGGCTCCACTTTTAACCATTTATGTATGTCCACACAAAGGAGAGCATACAAGGACACAAATATTATAGGTGCATTAAGGTTACATTCACCACGTCATGGCATAATTATGTCTTCATGATACAATGAGCATGTCACTCAGTACTCTATGGGTATAAGTAACAGCGTGTCCGCCATATGGCGGCTGCCAATGGAGATAGCACAATACTTTGCCAGCCTTTTTGCCTCCTTTTGGGACATCCTAAGTTGTTGAAACCCTCTAACAACTAGTCTGTGGGTATAATGTCCTCGGCTGCCAAATATAGAAACAAATAGTCTGCACCTATAGCCTATCTGAGATGGTATGTAGGAGTAGTTGGTATTTAATGACCTTGGTCATAAAAGTTTCCTCTAGGCTAGGATCAAAGGTGCAGGCTATCTCTAATACAGATACTTCATCAACCACAACAGCATCTGTATTAGATGTCAAAGATGTAAAGATGTCTGGATTCCTGTCCGTGACACGCAAAAGTAGCAAAAATAGCAGATCTACAAGCTCACAATACTTGCATCACGATGCTTTGTGAGCTTGTAGATCTACTATTTTCTTTTAAAATGTCATACCTATAATGACATGTCTGAATGGAGGCCAGGTTCAAAGTGGTTATGTCTGTCTCTAGATTAGATCAATATTTAACCAATACAAAGAGTACAAATCAATCGTCAATCAATATAACAGAAGAATGATGTGCTATTGTCAACCCTACAGTAATGCATCAACACCAACCATGGTCAGTGGGGGACTATGATAATTGAATACACTTTTTGTTTTTAAATGATTATGATTCCAGAAGTGTTTACCACAGACCAGAGTCTCCAACACCCAGCTGTGTGTCTATGAAGAGTGACTGGTCTAAAGGAGCAAATCCCTACTTCAGTAATGAACCTGGACCTCCAGACACAAAGTAAGATCACTGATCTCTGTGAACTTCAACTGGAAAGACACATCTCACTGTCAGCTGTAGTGATCATTGATTCAGTGATTTTTAGGTTGTCTTGGATAAGCACTGAGGTAGAGTAGCCTTAAACTGTATTCATGTACAAGTATTGTTACTTTAAAATAATAATGACTTGAGTAGAAGTAAAAGTATCTAGTGAAAATACTACTCAAGTACAGACTTCCTTTATACAAACTGATTTATATCAGTTAAACTCTATATACTTTCCCCTCAACACCAAATCGATTTGCCGAACATAGACGATCTACAAGCTCACAACATGTCATGGCGTGAGCTTGAAGATCTATTAATTTTGCTGAATGTTCACCCAGATGTTTTTAAATAATCAGAATTAAATAGAAGCCATTGTTTTTGCATCAATAAAACATTTGAAATCTGCCTACCGATGATGTCACTGGTAGGCAGGTGTCTGAACTGTCCACAGCCCTCCTCTGAGACACAGAAATGGTGTCATCTTATAATGAGCATTAGTGAGGACCAGTTATATGAAGATAAAGGTGAACATCTTATAATGAGCAGACCAGTTATAAGGTGGAAAATGGGTGAAGGGATCCTTTGATTTGGTTTTGTGATATGAATATGTTAAATAAAAACATATAGATGCACAGCAGACAGCCAGATGCACAAAGCTATATACATTTACTAATCACTAAGGCCAAGTATTTAATGTTAATGATTTAAGCATTGATACTCTACATTCATGTGATTCATTAAAATAATTTGAGAAATCATAGCAAAACATACAGATGACAACTGCACAAAAGACACACAAAGCTATATACATTTACTAACCACTAACCATTTTGTCTTGGTCTTTAATGTTAATGATGAGTTAAAACCATAACAGTGCATGCTTCAGCCTGCCTGCTGGCTGCTGCACTAATGTCACAATCACCACTGCAGCGCGTCTGCTATGTCCAAAAACACAAATGTTCAAGAATATGGCAAAATTCTAACAAGCAATGAAAAGAACAAACTGAAGAGAAGTCTTAACCAGTCAAATAAAAAGTGCACAATAATATCTTGAAGGGATAATGTATAATTCCATGACAGAGTGGACCCTATTATTGTATATTTACCAACACCAAATATCCTTATTTCTGTCAAGAATATTGTCATAATAAATGTTGTTCATCTCCACAGAGAGAGGAAGAGGAGTAGTTGTGTTGTTACTGAGAAGGCGTCCAAGTGTTCAGGAGAGACATTCACAACCACACCTGGACTGAAGACATCCGGTCAAACCAGCAGTGGACAAAGTAAGACTGGACATAATTTACACTAATTAACAATTCATCTTAATGACTTAAATATATATATCGTCGGTGTCCGGGACGAGCCAGCTAACTCCATTTTCAGCTTTTTTTTTTTTTTTCATAAATCAACGCAATTGAACACCCTTTACGTCTGTGTAAAAAATCTAAACATTTGAACCAATGAAAAGTATTAAAAAGCGCCTCTGACGAAACCTCCCAACTCCATTGGATCCTCAAACTGTCCGTCAAAAACAAACAACTCCCCCTCTCTACTCTGCTGCAGCCTTTTCACAACACAGAACAGAGCGCGCTGCGCAGTGAACGAGGAGATATATCACGTAAACAAACTCCCCGTAGTCTGTTAAAATATGCAGTGTACCTGTTTATCAAACTTAGCACTGACGCTAATGTTATGAAAACAAGTAATTATATTTCTAAAATCTATGAAGTGTTTAATGAAGAGAGCAATGTGACAAGAAGAAAGGAGTTGATAGCATTTCTGTCGCAACTCGCGCTAGTTCTACTGAAACTCCAATTCTGTGAACCCCTCTTTGCAAATGTTATTGTAATATTTAAAGTCCTGTTTATTATTGTTGGCCTATATAAGTGTCATGAAGCATCAGGGCATTAATTCACACGTTGTTGTGATGCATTGTGAGCTTGGAGATCCATTGTTAGCTTTTGGAAATGTGTACCCTTTTGAAACCTCTCCCTCAGCAGCAAGTGGAGCTATTGTTGTTTGGACACCTAACTCCATTTCAGCTTGATTTCTGCTCATCTGAAACTACTATCTCCACTTATATAAAGTCACTATACCAACTTTGATGAGGCAGTATTGCTTTGTTTTAAAAATATAAGGTTTTCTTCATTTCCTGAAAAACTTATATTTTGTTTTTTCGTTTCCTGAACAATGAGCGTTTTGGAGTTAGCAGGTTCGGGCTGGACAGCAAATATATATATTTATATATATATATATATATATATATATATATATATATATATATATATATATATATATACAGCCAGGAATATATATGAATCCTGGCTGTTTATTGTTTCCTAATGGAGGATTCAACGCATTAATACTTTGAGAACACAGTTGTAAGAATGTAAAGTTATAAATGAAGCTGAATGTTAAAAATGTCTTCATTGTCTTCTCATAGCAGATGAGCATTTAAAGGATTATAAGATCAGTTTGAACCGTCTTGATTGTGTGACAGAACACATCACTGAAGAGACAGGAACCTCCCTCACTGACATCTACACAGAGCTCTACATCACAGTGGGAGAGAGTGAAGGGGTTAATGACCAACATGAGGTGTGGCAGTTAGAGATAGTTTCCAAGAAGAAGACCCTCCATGACAAACCAATCAACTGCTGTGACATCTTTAAACCCCTCCTCCTTGGCAGAGATACACCCAGCAGAAGAGTTCTGACCAAAGGCATCGCTGGCATTGGAAAAACATTCTCTGTGCGTAAGTTCACTCTGGACTGGGCAAAGGGTTTGGAAAATCAAGATGTAATTCTCCTGGTTCCCTTCTCATTCCGGGAGCTGAACTTGGTCAAAGATAAGCAGTACAGTCTTCTCACACTGATCCATGTTTTCCACCCAACATTAAAGAAGGTCACAGCAGAGCAGCTCGCTGTCTGGAAAGTTGGCTTCATCTTTGATGGTCTAGATGAAAGCAGGTTTTCACTGAACTTCCACAACAATGACATCATTTCTGATGTCACAGTGACATCATCAGTGGATTTGCTGTTGACAAACCTCATCAAGGGGAACCTGCTCCCATTGGCTGTCATCTGGATAACTACCAGACCTGCAGCAGCCAATCAGATCCCTCCTGCATGTGTTGACATGGTGACAGAAGTACGAGGGTTCACAGACCCCCAGAAGGAGGAGTTCTTCATGAAGAGATTCCGTGATGAGAAGCTGGTCAGCAGAATCATCTCACACATGAAGACATCAAAGAGCATCCACATCATGTGTCACATCCCAGTCTTCTGTTGGATCACTGCTACCGTTATGGAGGACATGTTGAAGACAGACGGGACAGGACAGCTGCCCAAGACCCTGACTAGGATGTACAGCCACTTCCTGTTGGTCCAGACAAAGAGGAAGAAGCAGAAGTATGATGAGTCTCATGAACTGAATCAACAGCAGCTCATGGAGACTGACAGGGAAGTCCTTCTGAAGCTGGGCAGGCTGGCGTTTGAACATCTGCAGAAAAGTAGCATCATGTTCTACCAAGAAGACCTGGAAGAGTGTGGTCTTGATGTGAAAGATGCCTTGCTGTACTCAGGAGTGTGCACAGAGATCTTCAAAAGAGAGAGTGTGCTCTTCCAAAAAACAGTCTACAGCTTTGTTCATCTGAGCATCCAGGAGTTTCTGGCTGCAGTCTACCTGTTCCGCTGTTTCACACAGAGGAACATGGAGGTCCTGAAGACATTCCTGAAAGATGATGATTACAACAGTGACAGTTCCCTCTCTGACTTCCTGAAGGCTGCTATGAAAATAACCCTGCAGAGTAGAAGTGGACACCTGGACCTGTTTGCCCGCTTCCTTTATGGTCTCTCAGTGGAGTCCAACCAGAGTCTGTTAAGAGGCCTGCTGGGTCAGACAGAGAACAGTCCAGAGGAGATCCAGAGAGCCATGAACAACCTGAAGGAGATGGATGATAGCAAGTTCTCTCCTGACAGATGTATCAACATCTTCCACTGTCTGATGGAGATGAACGACCCCTCAGTAAGTCAGGGGATCCAACAGTACCTGGTGTCAGAGAGCACATCAGGGAAGGAACTCTCTGAGACCCAGTGTTCAGCTCTGGCCACCATGCTGCTGATGTCAGAGAAGGTTCTGGAGGTGTTGGACCTGAACAAATACAACACACACTTGTTAGGGCAATGGAGACTGATCCCAGCTGTGAGGAACTGCACAACAGCTAGGTTAGTAGGCATGTGAATATCAACATGTTAGAGCCCCTTTCACTTATATACTACATGCATTCATTCCAAATGAATAAAAATACTAAACATGCACGCACGCACGCCCACACGCACGCACGCCCACCCACACACATACACACACACACGCGCACACACGCACACGCGCACACACACAGTCTTCTAAACAATGAGCTTATGGTCATTACTTGGGTTTACTCACTTTAATGAGGAATTACCAAGTTACTTTATACATCAATGCAAGTTGCTTGCTGTATAGTGGTTCCCCCAGGGGGGTCCGCAAATTATTTTGGGGGGTCCCCAGATGATTATCTTAATGTGCAACATTGTTTTCTCACTCAACAGTAAACAAATCAACATACAGTATAAGTGTATACAGGGTATCTGCACATTTATAAAGTTACAATGTAATGACTTAGAAGACCAAATTATATACCAAATTGGCCAAATTGTCAAATATTACAGAGGAAAGAGGCAAACATTGCTCTCTGAAAGCAATGTGAAAATTGCACTCTGAAAATTGCTGATCTACAAGCTCACAACGCCTCGCACTTCGAGGCGTTGTGAGCTTGTAGATCGGCTATTTTCACAGTATTTATCTGTGGAACCGAGTCAAACTAAATTTAAGTCCTCAACTCCTACAATTCCAAGTGCTTGTCAGGGTGGGGGGTCCCCAGTTCAAATATGGGTGTTTTGTTTTTGGGGGTCGTGGCCTGAACAGTTTGGGAACCCTTGCTGTAGTTTACAGAGACAACTTTCCATCTGTCTTCCACTTCTCTGTTCTCTTGTTCCCTGTTCTTACTGATATCCTGTTTATGTCTGGAGAACTACATAGAAGATGTCTTACTTAACTTCCTTCACAGTGAACTTGGATTGATCTGTTTTGATCATCTCTGATTTTACATGAATCTGTCATTACAGACTTGTTGGCTGTGACCTCGATAAGAGACATATTGAAGTTGTGGCTTCAGCTCTCAGTTCTAATCCATCCCATCTAAGACACCTGGACTTAAGTTATAGCGAACTGGATCTTGATCCGATCTGTGCTGCACTGAAGAATCCTCATTGTAGACTGGAGACCTTACGGTCAGAATAATTTACAATACTTATTTTCATCAATTATTTATTTTGTGATTATACTATGAATGTTGTGGTGATGCTTTATTTGTAGAGTGTGAATAAGGTTGATATCATAGTGGCACACTTTGACTAGAATAATGATAAGGTACAGTGACTACAGTGCGTGTTACAATTACAATTGAGATACATTCACCCAAACCCTCTTCCTGTCTGTCTGTCTGTCTGTCTGTCTGTCTGTCTGTCTGTCTGTCTGTCTGTCTGTCTGTCTTTGTTGTTACGCTGAATAGTCAAGTTGAACCAAGTGCAGACTCAAACAGGCAGGAATAAGTCAAAAATCTAAGTCTTTAATGGCTGCCAAGCAGAGCAACACAAAAAGGGTAAAAGTAGGCAAAAATCAAAGAAAGGAACAAGCCAAAACTAAGGCCGAAGTTTATCTGGCTGGGCAGGCAAGGCGAGGCGATGTCCAGGGATCCAGCAACAACAGAGTTGGCAAACAGAGGAGTCACAGACAAGCTAAGTTGAGGCAGGAATGCGGCGTGCACTCTGCTCTGTGTTGCAGACAGACAGAGAACATTTATACCGTCCATCCCCACACAGATGACGTTCCAACTTGAATCTTCCCAGTGGCTTTTGTTTGCATTTCACCTGCTAAAAAGCCTCCATGGTGTTCAGCAGTGCAGTGCGCTTGAAATTAACTTAAGTTTCAATTTGCTGTTAACGTTAGACATGGCTCATTCAATATGAACAGACAATATGGATTTTGTAACGTAATTACAACGCATATGTCTCATTTTAAAACGTGGGGGTGTGGCAGCTATCTGGGATATGGGTGTGGGGGGTATGTGGGAGTAGGGGGCTGGGGGTTTGTGGGGGTGGGTTTTAAAATGTTTCGAAAACAGCCGGTAATAAAACAAAGCAAAAACTAAAAGCTAAAAACAGGCAGCAATGGGATGTGTTGTGAGCTTGTAGATCGGCTATTGTATAAAATAGAGTTTAAGTGGTTAAACTGTTCTTCGTTTTGCTGTTGACCCCCTGGAGGGGGACCCCAGAGGTCCTCAGACCGTGCTATGAAAACTGCTTTAAAGCAATGCAAACAATATGATTGTAATTTAAATCCTATATTATACAATAGTAGAATTGAAGAAAATAGAAGAAACAAATATGTTGTGCTTTTGTGCTTGCTTGATCATCTGTTGTCAACCTGTTGCTGTCTGTTACCTGCATGTTGGAAGATTAAGTAAAGATAATTTTGTCTGTTACTCCTGTCTGCCTGCTCTTTCCAGCTCTTGGTTTTCTACTTTAAAACCCAGGGTTACATGTCGGCTTTCCGACATGTCGCCTTTCCGACGGTTACTAACCCTATGACTAACCCTAACCCTAACCGCACGCGGAAGCCACTAGTCGGAGTAGTGGGACGTTGGAATTATGAGCGCAAACCAAAACCCAGACAGTCCATCCAGACCAGGTCCTTTTAATAGGTGGCTGTAAGCAGGTTTTATTTATAGCAGACATTAAAACTTCTGGTGTTTTATTTTTCATTTAGACTGATGAACTGCTGGTTGTCAGAGAGAAGCTGTGAAGTTCTGGCCTCAGCTCTTAGCTCTAATCCTTCTCATTTAAGAGAATTAGACTTGAACTTCAACATCTTGCCGGATTCTGTACTGAAGAACTTTTCTGGATTGGAAACTCTCACGTGAGTAGACTTGGACTGTGTTCATGTTGGTTAGTTCCCTTGTTTCATGTTCCAATGACTGGTAGGCCAGCAGGGGGGGGGGGACTCACAGGCTGAGACACCACTGTTGAAGATCATAAACCTTTGCCTTCTGTCATGAACCAAGCCCCTGTTTCACTAACACTAAGATCGTTCACAAACCATTTACCAATGGAGAAATTTTACTTCTCCTCGGAACCAAAACTAGTGAAAGTAGCCGATCTACAAGCTCAGAAACACGTTGCTATCTGAAAAGTTGTGAGATTGTAGATCGGCTATTTTCAGAATGAAGTATGTCATACATTGAAAATAAGTACTCTCACGTTATCTTTAACAATTGCCTATGCATTAATTGATACAGTCGTGTTTTGTGCGACGAAATTGAAAAGTAGCTTGCCTGAGGTGAGGTTTGAATCGGTGACGTTGCGGTTGTGAGGCAGGTACTGGAGAGAGAAGCCATTTGAACAACAGACCTGAATTGGTGAAAAAGGAGCTCACACAGATGACACAGTTTCACGCAAATTGCTCAGAAATCCTGGGTTTAAATGTTTTTCAAACTGCTCAATATGGTGGAAAATCTAAGGGCGGAGCTTACTGGTCAAAGTGATAGATGTTTTCCTCATGAGTCAAGGCACATGTGTAAGCAAGTTTCATGACTGTCGGCCAAACGAGGCATGACTTTTACCTGTTTAAAGTTTGCATTTAAAAAAAAATTCTATAGCGCCCCCCTTTGGCCAATTGGAGTAAGATTGGTTTCAGTGATATTTGGAATGACCCTCTACATTACTGCAAAGTTTCAAACAAATGTGAGTCTGCATGTGTAGTGTTAGGGGCAGACAAATCATTTTCATAAAACTGCAATATTCATTGGCTCATTAAAGCTTAATGTTTTCATCTATGGAAAATCCGCCACTAACGTTTTGTCGGCATAGGTCCAAAGTACATGTGTAGAACGTTTCACGCAAATTGCTCAAAAATCACTGCAGAAACACAGGTTTAAGTGTTTTTCAAACTGCTCAAAATTGCGGAAAATCTAAGGACGGAGCTTACTGGTCAAAGTGATACATGCAGTGTTGGACGAGTTACTTTAAAAAAGTAATTAGTTAGAGTTACTAGTTACTTCTCCCAAAAAGTAACTGAGTTAGTAACTGAATTACTCTATTGTAAAAGTAACTAGTTACTAGGAAAAGTAACTATTTGCGTGAAAAAGTTGTAATATGTCAAAGAATTTGGATTGTTTTTGGGAGCAGGTTTCACAAGCCAGGTGCATAGACAGCGTTGGGAAAGTTCACTTAAAATATGAACTAGTTCAAAGTTCAGTTCACAAATTTTAAAATGAACTAGTTCAGTTCATAGTTCATAATTAAAAATTTTGAACTAAAGTTCATGGTTAAAAAAATGAACTAGTTCAGTTATTTTTCGTTCTTTTTTTTCCCAATATATATATATATATAATGTTTTAATAGCAGACCTACAAGCTCACAATGAGTTGCATCGCGTTGTGAGATTATATATCTGCTATTTTAAGCACGGGACACCGTCGTGCTGCGAAGTGTAAATTAGGCTCTAGCCCAGAGAGAACAGCAGCAGCAGCAGAGAGAGAAAGAAAAGGCATCAATAGCGAAAAGTTGTGAAAAATACTTTGTTTTAAACACAAGCAGTACACCCGGTCCCAGCAACGTTGTTGTTGTTCATGCGTGTGTGTAGCTAATACAGCGCAGAAGCTTTCTTTAATTACAAAATGATCTTGCGTCGGAGACTCTGCCAGAAGAACAAACAGCTGTGGGCCATTATCACTCAGCATGCTGCTACAGTGACACAACAACTTATAAACGGACATTTATTTTATAAAGCTAAGTGTTGCTTCTCTTGCATTTTTAACCCGAGGGGCTATCTGTAATCACGGAGCTGCATAGTAGTCTGTAGTCTGCACGAAGATGAGACTGTTCACTCCGCGCTGCGCAGAGGAACACACACACACACACACACACACACACACACACACACACACACACACACACACACACACACACACACAGTAAATTGGAGTTGCTTTGGACAGACGTGGACAAACGCTTCCCCCCCGCACACAACGTGCACTTCACGTGTACATTCTTTCCTTTCAATAAAGATGAAGTAGTGCTTGTACCGCCAATTTGTGGAAGCCATCTTGTCGGATTGCTCGTGACTCGCCATCTCTTCTCTACTGGTCTCAGTGGTCTGGTTGTTAAAGTTAGTTTGTTTGTGTGTGTGCGCCGCGCTGGGTTTGTGTGTAAAAAATACCCATGAAGATACAAATACCAAGGATTCGTCAGTGATGTTATCACATGTCACTGCTTAAACAGCGTCGAGTCCGTGTTACTTCCTGGCTGCGTAACAGCAAAAAGTAAGAGACGTCACTGTCGTATCCTTGGTATTTTTTCTAACCGTGTCATGTTTGCAGCAGGAGGAGCAAGCCCCAGCCTGTAGTAGCGCTGCGCGCACACACACACACACACACAGACACACACACTGTCAGCCGGCCCGTGGTAACAGAAAGCTTGGGGACGCTTCACATAGTAACGGAGCACATTTCATTGTCATTAACGGTAACGGCGTTGCAGCGATGGAAAATGTAATTAATTCGATTACTCGTTACTGGAAAAAATAACGGCGTTAGGTAACGCCGTTACACTGGATACATGTGTTCTTCATGAGTCAAGGCACAAGTGTAAGCAAGTTTCACGACTTTCGGCCAAACAAGGCATGACTTATGCCTGTTTAAAGTTTGCATTTAAAAAAAATTGCTATAGTGCCCACCTTTGGCCAATTGGAGTAAGATTGGTTTCAGTGATATTTGGAATGACCCTCTACATTTCTGCAAAGTTTCAAAGAAATGTGAGCCTGTATGTATGTGTTAGGGGCAGATGAATCATTTTCATAAAACTGCAATAGTTAAAATCTCTTCTTGGGAATTTTGAGTAATCTGCACAAAACTTTTTACACATGAACTTTGGACCTCTGCCGATAAAACGTTAGAGGCAGATTTTCCATAAGTGAAAGAATGAAGCTTTTAAGAGCCAATGACTGTTTTTCATATAATAAAAAATGGTGGGAGATCTAAAGGTCAGAGGTCAAAAGTTGTTCAGCATGAGGAGACGCATATGTGTATCCAAGTTTCATGGCTGTAGGTCAAACAGGGCATGAGTTGTACCTGTTCAAAGTTGGCATTTTCAATTGAGTGCTATAGCGCCACTCTTTGATGAATGAGTGTGAGAATTATTTCTTGATAGTTTTTCATGACCATCTACCATATGGCCGAGTTTTGTAAAAAGCGTATGCATGGTTAAGCCAGAACTGCCAAAAACGGCAGAAGAAGAAGAAGAAACAGAATAATGCCAATAACAAAACGGAGCCTTGCTCTGCAGAGCCTGACCCCGTAAAAATAATGCCAACATCAAAACGGAGCCCAGCTCAGTGCCTGAGCTCTGGCCCCGTAATGAAAGCCAACAGTTTCAAAGAGGTTTCAAGCCTTATAGGCCTCGAACCCTCAACTACACAGGTTATTCTTTCCATTTCCTGAAAAGTCACTGTGCTGCTAAATCCAGCATATTTACTCATACATATTTACTATAATCATGTTAAGATTTATATTACATTCATTAAAGGAGAAATCCGGACATTTTAAGTGTTATCTTTGATGTGTCGTTACTCACCTACCGACGTAGAAAGTGGCGTTGTTTTTTTCCATCGATTCGTCGTAATTTTTTCAACCCCCTCCGTTTGCATAATGGGAGCGCGTGGCTTAGGGAAATTCGTCTATTATAACAGATGCAAAGTTATTTTTTTCTCTACTACTACTCATTGTAGAGTCTCATGATAGTCAAACATGCGCTGAAAGTTCCTGAGAGGCTACCGCTAATGCCGAACGAGCTAACGCTAATTGCTTGTTTCTCTCCCAGAACCTGGCAACTTGGTGTTGCCAGGTAGAGAATTTTTTTTTTGACAACCATTCAGTGAGAATAGCAGATCTACAAGCTCAAATAGCAGATCTACAAGTGCAAATAGCAGACCTACAAGCTCAAATAGCAGATCTAACTGGAGAAGACATAGAAAATCCCCTCCCAACTCATTTCATGACAGTTGCCCATCCAGCACATACTGCTAAAGTTCCATTTGAGTGTCCTCAATTTTGCATTGTATGACCACGGAGTGCTGGCCAGTACCATGGGAAGAAATAATAAAATTACTCTATATAAATCTAAAAACAAGAAATGTTTTAACTCCTGTCCTCCAAGCCAGGTGGCAGTGAGTTTGTCCATGGCGGGCTACCTGGTGAAGATAATGGTAGCAGAAACACTGTAGTGTCAGGTAGTGGAGACGTTGTGTTAGACAGTCAGACATTGATGCATTGTTGTTCTACTTCCTACAGTGTGAAACATGGAGGAGAACTCTGGACAAATCCTCAACTCCTTAGAAGATGTGAGTATCTGTCTGTCTGTCTGTCTGTCTGTCTGTCTGTCTGTCTGTCTGTCTGTCTGTCTGTCTGTCTATCTGTGTCAGTATCCCACATTGACATTTTCTACACCGTTTTATATTCTGTTGGTCCCTCCCTCCCTGGATGCTGTCCTGAAAACTCTTTAGTAGACCTTCCAGGGAATTCAGGTGGTTTCTCTGCTCTTGACACCAGCTGATGCTTGTTTACAAACCCCCCCACCCCCCAAAAAACAAAACACAACAGCGTTGTGAGCTTGCAGATCGGCTAAGAGGTTTGGTGTAGAGAGAAAAAGAAATGCCATCATGTGTGATTGATGGCATAGGTAAGGTGTGATGTCATAGGTCATTATGTGCAGAGATGCTGAACGGTGTCCGTCCTGATTTACTACATCATTTTAAGAAAGGACGCATCAAACAAACCATGTGTGCACAGCACAGTATACACTACACGTAAATTAACTTGCTTCATCAAAGTTCAAGAAATCCTCATAATAACAATGAAAAGTTAATCCCACTTGATTTGATGGTCGATTGCAGTGCTTTATACACGGAGCTTGCAAAGTTGTATTGTTAAAAAGTGTATTTCCAGCGCAACATCTCAAAAACGAGCATACCTTTCCAATTTCCCAACGAATGCCACACGTGTGCGCGCGCACACACACACACACACACACACACACACACACACACACGCCTCGCATCAAAGCCCCGCCCGCCTCGCGCCTAAAACGAGCATACCTTTCCAATTCCCAACGAATGCAAATTTCCCTGTAACATATCTCTCTCTCTCTCTCTCTCTCTCTCTCTCTCTCTCTCTCTCTCTCTCTCTCTCTCTCTCTCTCTCTCTCTCTCTCTCTCTCTTGTTTCTGTCTTGTTTTCTCATCAGATTTCCATCCTCTCACACTGGACCCACACACAGCAAACAGAAAACTCTGTCTGTCTGAGGACAACAGGAAGGTGACAACGGGGGAGGAGCTTCAGTCTTACCCTGATCATCCTGACAGATTTGATGATGTTGATGATGATGTTGATGATGAGGATAAGTGTAAACAGGTTCTGTGTACAGAGGGTCTGACTGGACGCTGTTACTGGGAGGTAGAGAGGAGTGAAGATGTTGAGATAGGAGTGACTTACAGAGGAATCAACAGGAGAGGAGATGGTAGTAGAATTGGATTCAATGACAAGTCCTGGTGTCTGAACTGTAGTGAATACAGTTACATTGTCTATCACAATAGTAGGTCCACTCTCCTCCCTGTTGATCCCTCTGGCTCCAACAGAGTAGCAGTGTATCTAGACTGTCCTGCTGGGACTGTGTCCTTCTATGAAATGTCCTCTGACTCACTGACACACCTTTACACCTTCCAGTCCACATTCAATGAACCTCTCTACCCTGGGTTTAGGCTTATTGATAACCCCTCCTCAGTGTGTCTTTGTGAGGACAGATAATGTTTCTGATTAGTTGACACAACCAGGATGGTTCTACTGTATATTTTGATAAGCTCTACTGTATATATTTACACATACGACAAATTGTGAAAATCTAATCCTGAACCAATCTACTCACAAGCTTGTAGATCTGCTATGTTCAGTAAGTTTGAAATAAATACAAAAGTTCATTCAAACAAAGAGATAATTATGTTTTATTGTCCAAAATATGGCAGTCAGGGTTAATGTGGTTAAAGGGATATTTCACTTCTACTCAGGCTTTTGTGTTTCACCCCAGACATTTTTTAAGTTGCTTGATTCAGTATTTAGATATTTAATATTCATTTTTATCAGATACGCCCCATTCTTACAAACCCTTTCTATTTTTTCAATTACGTGTTTCATGCATTTCCTTTTTCAGTTTCCCCACAAATACAAAAAATACATGAAAAAAGTAATTGAAAAAACACGGCTCCCTCACGTATTAGAAGGACAATATCAGTCACCAGAACCAAGGACGGTGTTTTCAATGAATCTATTATGGTTAAAATGGAGTTTGAAGTTACAATGGGTTTGTATAGGAAGGGGGCGTGTCTGATCAAATGAATATCAAATATCTAAATACTGAATCAAGCAACTTAAACACTGTCTGGGGTGAAGGCCAGAGTAGACGTTAAAATGACCATGAACATGTTTGAAAGTGAAATATCCCTTTAGCATACATGTTTAATTAAATAGTTAATTAGATTAAAAAGTTGAATCAAATAGCTTAGTGGGTAGAGAGGTCGTCTGCTCATCAGAAGGTCACCGGTGCACCTCCTGGTCTGTGTCGACGTGTCCTTGAGCAAGACATTTCTATTTTTATTTCCGGCGAAGAACGGACACAAGATTTGGTGTAGAGGGAAAATAGATGGGACCAAGTACAGACTCCTTTTTAACCCATTAAGACCGGGAACGCATCTGTGTCACTTTAGATTTCTTTGGCTGCCGCACTATGAGCTATGAGTATCTGCTATTTTTGGAAAAAAAAGTCGTGAAAATTTGTGCAAATCTTTGAATATATATATACATTTTTAACTAAAATCTTTGCTTCTGGGGTCCCTGGAACAAAATATTTTCAGATTGGGATCCGTGGCCAAATACATATAATTTTGGGTGGTCCTTGACATGAAAAGGTTTGAGAACCACTATATATAGCAACATACGTCAAAAAAAAAAAAGACTGTTAGGATTTAGAATTCATTTGTAGAATCCCCAGAAGCAAACAGTTAAAACAACTCTTGCCTTTGGACCACAAGGTCATTGAGCATCGCATCGCCAACTCCGCAAATGAGAAGCACGGCTTGGGTGTGGCAAGTCGTTTGTAAAGTACTGGGATTTGGTTGCCAGACCAGGAAACGGTGAACAGTCTCTCGATACTTGGCACGTTCAGAAATGTACGTTGTGCTCGTTAGATACCTCTATGAAATGACACAGTGTACACATCGAAAAGCAACACAGCAGAAAGCAATGTGTGTGATATTATGTCTTCCTTTATTTCCCTGAGCCGAGTATTTTATAAAGAAATAGTGTTTGTTCATAAGCTGTCCAGCCGGCTCTCATAGACTCCAATGTTATTTCACATAACGTCCGGTGTGAGTTTGACACCCCAGTGCGACTAATCTGCCGGCTGGAATTGCATGATAGCGAAAATGACATGATTTCCCTTACCTTCTTTTTATATACCTTGCATTGTAACAGGATAGACTCCATCTCCATCTCATATCTAAACAACAATATCAGTTTAAAAAAAAAAATATATATATATATATATATATATATATATATTTAATTCTATGTAAATTTGTTAAAATGATCAAAGTAGTGAAAAGGTATGTACGGGTAGCAGGATGGAATAACACAGGGATGACGTCAGCAGTGGAGCAGTTGTTCACTGTACACACTGTATTTAATGTACGTGTTACAATATAAATGTACTCACTGTATTTACTGTACTTGTTACAATATTGATCTATAAATGTACTTTGCAAATGTCTAGCATGCAAAACCAGTCTACACACATTATATTCCCAATGCTCTGTAAGCATTTCTGAAACGATAACAAAAAATAAATGTAGAGTATATTGATAATATACAGTAAGTGTCCTTGTATTTATTGTCTTCGCCAGGCCTAAAGGCATGGCAAGAGTATGTTTTGCACCCTGTCTGTCCGTCTGTCCGTCTGTGTGTGTGTGTGTGTGTGTGTGTGTGTGTGTGTGTGTGTGTGTGTGTGTGTGTGTGTGTGTGTGTGTGTGTGTGTGTGTGTGTGTGTGTGTGTGTGTGTCACGAGTCTCTGAGCTTGAGTCCGAGTCGAGTCTTTAGCCACGAGTCCGAGTCGCGTCTCGAATCTCTTAAAAACAATTGGGGGTTCTTTTCTTAATTAATTTAATTATTTATTTATACGATGTATCCTAAGGCTGAAATACAGTTATGATGGTCCACAAACCCAACCCGAAATGAAGAATGCACAGAATGAATGCGCAACGGAATCTCCGGTGCGCGCAGCCTGCAGTCAGCCTGCAGAGGCGAGCACAACAGCTGCTGTGTGCGGCCTTTCATAATAAATGCTTAGTGTTGTACACTCCGCCGCGCCTCATTGTTTGTGCTGCCCAAAAGAACAGATCTGTAAGCTGTCGACACGCCATGACGCAATCTATCTGGGTTTGAGAGGCTATGATTGATGTAAACTTAAGTAGCCACCTAAATTATAGCTGGCAGTTGTCACAATATTGTAGCTCTGTTCGGGATTATTGCACAAAGGTGGATGTAACAGTTGCACTTTGCAAACAGGGACGATACTTGGACATAACTGCGTCACTTCAGAGGAAACTAAATGGAGCTACTTCAGAGATGTTTACACACCCCTGGAATCCATTAGAATGGTGGAAATGGAACATTAAACAGCCAACGTGAGTACATAGTGCCTTTCCCCAACATATAGCCATTTACTGTATGTGACTGTGTACCGCCCGGCCATGGGGTCGGTCGGAGGATGTCCATGCCTGTAGGAGCATTCTCGTTACGCTCAAGAGACAGCACAGCAGTGCGCACTAGATGTATACCCAAACACGATGACATGTCAATCTTCAAACACCTAAAACTAAATTTTAAATATAAAATGTCAATGTGTCAAATCAAATGTATATATATCTTTCCTCTATTTCATCTTTCTCTCACTGTACTATGTCTCTCACTCATTTGTGATTTTTTTTTTACAGTTTGTCTGAAACTTAACAGTCTCCGTTATCGCCAATAAGTCATGGGGAGAAAGCATATTTATGTGAAATAATTGTTTTGAATACTCTGTACAGTGAATCTATTTAGGGGTGCCGTGCAACAGTTAACACTGCCAGGGGCTAATGCTGGCAGGTAGCTTCTGCCAGCATTTTTAAGCATTCTGACAAATCTTTCAAGAACCACAGAATATTTATCTCAAGTATGATCGATCCCCTGATGGTTGCTAATCACGGAGGGTTTGACTGTGCTTCCGTGAAGAAAAAAAAGTCATCGTGACCTCCTGTTCTCTTGTGATACCCAGTTGAAAATAGCATGTTTCGCCAAAAATACATAGTTTAAAAAAGAAGGAGCCTACACAGGAGCCGAGATACAGGATTTTAAAGTAATAAGTTAACCAGGAAGTGAATGGAGCAGTAAATCTTCGGATCACGTTCCGTCTTTATATCTGTCTTTGACGGTGAATGTGTTAAACTAATCGATTAAAAATAATAATCGATATGTACATAAATGAATCTATTAATAATCAATCCCTATTTCATAGGCAAAAAGTTTCAAAGAATTTCAGAAACTTTTCAACTTGATTGACAAGGTCACAACACAACGCATCACCGTTGTGCAGCGACCTCAGATGGATCCCCGTTCATTAAATTGCATCAGCTATTGGATCAAAGTCATCAGGTCTTTCATGCATTCAGCGGATGCCATACGTCCTTCCATGGAAAGGGAAAACGGTCAGCATGGCAGA
This sequence comes from Gymnoscopelus braueri, assembly GCF_963280865.1. Lineage (NCBI taxonomy): Eukaryota > Metazoa > Chordata > Actinopteri > Myctophiformes > Myctophidae > Gymnoscopelus > Gymnoscopelus braueri. The sequence goes on along the minus strand of NC_137616.1, from coordinate 27,412,548 downwards.
CATGGTACGTGTTTGAGAAAATATCCCCGGTCTTCTTCAATTTAGGTTCAACACCTGTTACAGTAAATGACGCAGAAGAAAGGAATGTTCTGGCCACTGCAAATGCTTTAAGTTTGGACTTACTGCACACCCCTCTGTGGTTGTAGTTGCTAGCACAACTCACCATAAAGTTGGCAGTCTCTAAGCAATAAGTAGTTTTTGTGAGATTATGCACTGAACAAGTTTGTAGACTAGACACTAAAAGGACACGAAGGAGGCCTGCCACTTGCCCAGCCACGAATGCGTTCTTAATGACTTGCCTGGTTAAAAAATAAATGTATAATAATAATAAAGAAGCACTAAGCTTTGTAGGATCTAACTTTTTGTATTTATTGGTGGCCATCAAAGATTGTATCAAAGCTTTACAACCCCAGCAAAGTGATATAGTCCAAAACTTATAGGCCCAGTTGCAGCCATTTTGAAAGATGGGGTCATCTTGAAATATTCTGCGTGGCCCAAGTTTGATTATCAACTAGAATTGTCCGATTCAGGGCAATTGCAAAGTGTGGTTGCGCCGACGCCGGTCGTGGGGTCGCTGCCGCCGGGACGCGAGGAATACGCCGGGAGGAATACCGTCGTATGCTGCGCCAATTACATTGTCACGTCACTCCTGAGATCACTTGCGTTTCATTTTGAGAGGATTGATCCCCCCAAAAATCATGTTTTTGCATCGAACGGTTACGTTTTGCGCATTTGTGGCGCCCCCTATGGATCAAAGTGGAAATGCTTTTGGGGATTCGTTGAGTAAACCACCCTCGACATGTGATTCAAATTTGGGATCGATTGGACGTTTTGTTCGTGATATTTGGCATTTTTGGTAAAACGGGCCCCTCCCACTAACTTTGGAAGCCAATTACGGACGAACGGTAAGGACTATCAAAATGCCGTTTGGATAGGTTTATCGCATGGGTACTTAGATCACGTGTACTGATTTTTGTGAGGTTTGGAAAAAATATGTAGGAAAAGGTGCAAAAAGTGTGTTTTGAAGAAAATTCAAAATGGCGGAAAATCTATCCTGACGCAAATGGGCGTGGCCTATATGGGGAGATGCGTCGTGACCCAAGGAATCCAGGTGAAAATAATTTTTGATTTTACGACCTACGGTTCAAGAGTTATAGGCCAAAACGTAAAGGGGGCTGTTATAGCGCCACCATGTGGCCGAATGGTGTGATAATTTTTTTAAATAATTTCGGACTAAATTATGAACCTCCCCTCCAAATCTGGTAACTCTAGCCCTTACGGTTTCTGAGAAAAAAATACTTGAATTTGAGTTTTTTCACTTTTCCATTAAAGCGGATGGGGAAATTTAATGCACTAATAAATCAATATCAATTAAACTATTTAACCAATCTCTTAGCAAAATGATAGCACACGATTCCCGGTGAGGCCGGTCATTTTCACATATGGCACTAAATTGGGGAGAAAAAAACTGTGGGAGGAGTAGCGTGCCAAAGTATTGTTTATCTATAAATAAAGAAAGAAAGAAAGAGTATAGAGTACTATAGTCTGGTTGCCCTACTAATTAGGGTGGTATAAGGGTTATCTGTGTCAAATTTCATGCTTGTATCACCAACTGAACTATCATGTCAATTTCCCGCCTGATTATATCACAAAAGAAGAAATGTGTGACTTACAACAAGAAAATCTATAAATGTTTTATGTTTTATTCTAAGTAACACGATTGCAACAAAACGTATCTACTTTTCCAAGTCATCAAGATTAGCACTGGTGAAGGTTACGGATGTTACCCAAGTGAGTGCAAAAACCAACCTCATCTATCTGGCAGGACAAGGTAGACATTTTATGTTCCTACCCATAATAATCTCTATCCTCTATCTATCCAGTGACCAGTGTGATACAAAATCTATGTGTGTGTGCGCGCACGCACGCACGCACGCAGGCAGGCAGGCAGGCAGGCAGGCAGGCAGGCAGGCAGGCAGGCAAGCAGGCAGGCAGGCAGGCAGGCAGGCAGGCAGGATTGTGGCACACACACACACACACACACACACACACACACACACACACACACACACACACACACACACACACACACACACACACACACACACACACACACACACACAATCCTAAATAATGAGTTCGGGATACCTGGGACTATAGTTGTGCACAGAGCTGATTGCGGTCATGACCAATCTGGGAACCCATCGCCAACTGAAAATGAAAAACAGCGCCCTCTGCTGTTTGTTCTATGTCTGTTGGCTCTGGGCGGAAGAAAACGTAGAGCCAGAGCGCAAAGGAAACCGGTGTTTTGTATGCCTTCAACGCGTCACTTCCGGTTGGTGCGACTATGTTTTCATTCCCACTAACAATATTTCTACACGGAACACTAACACCACTTCTCCCAGAGAACATCGATCGTTTTGGTTATAAGCCCACTTGTTTCTATGATGAAAGAGTAAGTTAAAATGTGAATATCTTTCCGTGGTTTTGTCTGCTCCGCGGACGTTATTGTTAAATTAGTTTCGGTTTGTTTCGAGGGGGAAAGATCGACGGACACGTGAATCCCGCCCACTACATTTGATTGGGTAAAGCGCGGCCCGCTTCCTGATCTGAAGGCACGCCCATGCGCACTTGTTATGACGAACCTCCCCGACAGATTCCAACGCAGTGCAGAATCTGTTCTTGAGAGATTATGTCATGACAGATAAGAGGCACAGAGTGTGTGAGGATGACTGATTTATCCTATATGCAACAGGTGTGTAGTCACACCCAGCTCAGAGTCCAATGAGTTTGGGCCAGGTGTGACTAGTAAAATCAGCCATCTCCCACACAAAAAAGACTGAGACATAATATCCACCTGTTTCCGCGGGAATTTACTGGAGCAAAAATCCTGTGTGGGAAACATCCTGCGGGGGGACCGGAAGTAGGAAATAGCGGCTCAGTGTGTTTACATTTGCCAGCAGAACGTAGCTGTACTGCGAACGGGCCTTTTGCATGTAGTTGAAGCGCAAGGGGGCGGGGGGCGGGGGGGGGAGAGAGTCAGCGCACTGAAGTCAAGGCACAGACTACTGTGTTGTTGACGGACAACGGATGCACGCTTATGAGAAACAACACAAATAAAACCTGGCAAAACAGTTGCGTGCATTAGCGCAAGATGAGGATAAATGAAACATTCAGTCTAAATGTCCAGCAACTACTACCAATACTTTTGTATTTGAAACCTTACATTTCTCTAAATATTATAAACTCTTAGGACAGCCTAATACAAATATAATTTATGAAAAGGCTACTATAGGCTACAGTGAAGTCGGACTGAATGACTGAAACGTTTTTTCTTTTTTAACTCTCTTGGTGATTATCTGGCACAGTAGTTGTGGATTAGCAAACTGGACATTAATGTTTCCTTTTCGTGTGCGAATTACTGGACATTTAAGCCGTTTTTCCATTACAGCTTAAGCACGACACTGTCCCGCATAGACCAGACCAGTACCGCACCGCTTCAAAATATCTTGTGTTTCCATTTGCACAAAAGTCCCCCTCGCAGTACCCCCTCCCCTTCGGTTTCTCGTGCTTTAGCCACGCCCACGAAATTGTCGTGAGTCGTGAGGTCACATCCAAGCGTCATAGGAGCAGCGACCAGCCGACCACAACAACACTCAACTACAAGCATGGATGAACTCGAAGGAATGCTGTTTGCGATTCTCCTTTTTTGGTTCTATTTCAAACAACAACAAAACCTTAGGCGGATGCAGAATGAAGAAAACGAGCAGACTATTTGGAGAGCAATAGCTGACAATTACCGTGTTGAGGAAGAGGCAGAAGAGGGCAGACGCAAAAGAGAAAAGGTGAGCAAACCAGTAGCTAACGTTAGCATGTGACGATCATTACACCAGTTCCTAATGAGGCTTAGCTACTACGGCTAGTATGTATTAATGTTCATATTTTAAATGTTTGTCCTGTGTATTTCAGACGCTTGACGACGCGGACCTGTTGGCTCTTTTGCCACGGCGTAGCCCGGAATATTGGGCAGAGCAACTAGCTGGGGCATGGTGGAACGACGCTGTTCCTAAATACACTACCAAAGGTTGGGTGGCGAACTTCAGAATGTCTGAGGAGACTTTCGACTATCTGTGCAACAGAATGCGTCCAGCGATGGAAAAACGACGGGACACAACCTTTCGCAAGTGTGTAGATCTAAGAAAGAGAGTGGCTATTGCACTGTATAGGCTTGCGTCAAACGACTTGTACAGAACTATTGGACATTGTTTTGGAGTAAGCGAAGCAACTGTGTGCCGTTGTGTGCAAGAGTTCTGTGATGCTGCAATGACCTCGTTGGTACCAGATCAAATTTGTTTCCCAGACCAGGCCAAGTTTGCAGAAATGGCTGCCTTCACTGAGAATAGATGGGGGCTGCCACAGTGTGTTGGTGTTATTGATGGCTCACACATCCCCATATTGGCACCACCGGAATTCCACTGTGACTACTTCAACCGTAAAGGCTGGCATTCCATCATCCTTCAAGGTGTTGTTGATACAAGGGGTCTGTTCTGGAACGTATTTGCTGGAATGCCAGGGAGCTGTCACGATGCTAGGGTTTTAAAAACGTCCTCACTGTGGGAGCTGGGTAGCGGTGGCAACCTCTTTCCACCTTCATCAAAGAACGTTAGTGGGGTGAACATTGGCTACTACATCCTAGGAGATGCAGCCTATCCCTTGCAGAATTGGCTGCTAAAACCATTCAGTGACATGGGACACCTTACAGCAGCACATGAAGTGTTCAACAAGAAAGTCACTGAATGTTTCCTTTACCCTCATCTTGCACTAATGCACGCAACTGTTTTGCCATGTTTTATTTGTGTTGTTTCTCATAATAAGCGTGCATCCGTTGTCTGTCAACAACACAGTAGTCTGTAGTGTGCCTTGACTTCAGTGCGCTGACTCTCTCCCCATGCACCGCCCCCCCGCCCCCTTGCGCTTCAACTACATGCAAAAGGCCCGTTCGCCAGCTGCGAACGAGCTACGTTCTGCTGGCAAATGTAAACACAATGAGCCGCTATTTCCTACTTCCGGTCCCCCCGCAGGATGTTTCCCACACAAGATTTTTGCTCCAGTAAATTCCCGCGGAAACAGGTGGATATATCAGTATGTAATACATTGAAAATGAGTAAAAGTCGAGTTCAATGTAATACTATACTGTATCATTTGGAAATGATTACTTTGTCACATAATTGTTTGATCAGACAGACTATGTAATACTATACTGTATCATTTGGAAATGATTACTTTGTCACATAATTGTTTGATCAGACAGACTATACATCAGCAACTATATGCTTATTGTCTGTGTCCATCTTGAGTGTTTTCATTTGGATATGCAAGGAGGCCCTTAAACTTTATCAGTGGAAATGTCTGCCAAAAATAGGGACATTGTTTTGCGTCAAGCATGATTGCAATAATGATAATGCATTATTTCTGTACTTACAGATAACATTGCAATATGTAAAGCAAAACCATAATCCTCAAATGTTTACAATGCAACAGTCTCTTTGTTCATCTTTACAATTTACCTTTTTTTTCTCCTTTCTTTTTTCCTCCCTTTTTTACCGTTTTAGGTGTGGAAATTCAGTACTGGCTTCAGCCTGGTGTCTTCATGGGGTTTCTCAGACCTCCCCAGCATGTCAGACCATCTTAGGAAGTGCCGCTTCAACACGGTAGACCGCAAGATGGACCCCGTACCCCTTCCGGCCATGTGCACAGCGCGGGATGGACAGTCCCTCCGCCGAGTCCTCCGCCATATTAACACTTGATCTAACACCTGCCTAACCTTTCATAGATGCACCATCGTCACTGTGTAATTTAAAATGTTATTGTTTGATTTATTTTCTGTTTTGAGAGAAGAAAAAAGTCTGTACTACACAGGAGTTGAAGCACGAGAGCCTTAATTAAAGATGTAGACATAACTTGCTACTATAGTAGCCTACAGTTTAGTATTTAACTTGGCATGGATTTGTGTTGCAAATATCCCTATATTTAGATAGATTTAGATAGATGTATCGGGCTCCCAATGGGAAGCATGACCTGCTGTCTGTGGGTGACGATACGAGACGTGGTTGCTGGAGGTGTGCCCAGTGTCCCCAGGGCGGGGTGGTAAAAGGATAGCCCCTCTGCCCCGTACCGGAGAGAAATCACCTAACCCAAATGACAGAGAGAAAGAGAGTGCAGTAATAATACACAGTATGAAGGTTGTGGTAGCTAGTGCTGTAGCACTCGAGTGCCATCTCAAGACCATATTTTGATGGCCTCAGTCTTACCTACAATTTTACTTGGTCTTGACTCTTAATTTCTCCAAAGTAGGCCTTGCTCCGTTGAATTTCCTCACAATCGGTAGCAGTAGTAAGGTGCTTAAGTATTTGTGTTTTTTAATTCAGAAATAATTCAGTTTCTACTTCTGAAATGTTGGCAGAGAAATTGGGTATGTTTTGAACCTTCAGTGGGATTTCAGACCAACACAATTATAGTCTTGGTCTAAATTAGGATTCAAATGCTTCCGGTAAAAAAAAGAAAACTAGTTTTCAACATTAATTTATTGTACTTGGTGTATTACTGTCCTTCCTTTTGAATATAAATAGTTTTGGTCATCAGCTGTTTCTAGTCCCAAATCAATGACATGGCAACAAAGCAACATTTACCTCGACTAGAGCAATACACGATTGGCCTGTTGTTGATGCCACAAGAGAATCAATAATCAAGAGCGGTTTATTTGACACTCACTCGTACAGGTAAAACAGCAGGTGGGACATGTTCCACAAAGTGTTAAGTTAACATAATACAACAGATAATAATGAAAATAATAATCTTATTCATCCCCACTATCACAAAAGAAGAAATGTGTTCATGTGTTCAAGAAAAACTATAAATGATCAAATAACGTTTTTTTGTAACACAATTCCAACAAAGCTTATCTTCTTTACCAAGTCATCATGATTAGCACAGGTGAAAGTTAAGGATGTTACCTGAGTGAGTGCAAACCACCCTCATTTATCTTATGGAAAAATGCACGTTCTGCTGCCTTTGGCAGGGAAAGGTTCTATGCTCCTACCCATAATTACCTCTCTCCTCTATATATCCAGTGACCAGTCTGATACAACATCCATCATGATCGGGAATGATTGGACTGAGCAGTAGCCATAACTTTGAAGGATAATAGTGCAAAGTGCATGGCTTTGTTGAATACTTCTGAATAGCAAACAACTCTTCTCAGTAATTTGTTCTGCCCAGGATTACTTTGCTATGAAAGCGGAAACAATATTTTCTTTGCTTAAATAGCCATATAATAAGAGTACTGAAGTGAGTTAGTCATTATTATTGGATGACATTGAGGGGCAAAGCAGAACTTATACTTCGAGTGAGTCCTGTGGAACCCAGTTTATTTTCCAATAATTACCAGCCTCACTGTACATTATACCTGACATCTGTGCTTACAGTACATGAGACATGCACAACAAAGTAATTTCACACTTTCATGAGGCACCAGTATTACTATCCCATACATTTTGCACTTACATAACTATGTTCACACCACTGCTTGCTTAAATTGCACAACTCTTTACTGGTGTCTGAGCATTTCATTCGTGTTAAGATTAGTGTTAGGACAATGGGTATAAAATAAATGCTGCATTAGACATCCTTAGGGCATAACACCAACCCACACAGTAAATTCAACTATACTATAATGCATTTTAGACTGTCTTGGCAGAGACCGTCAGACTGATTTAACTGAAGCCTCCCCCAACCAACTATAATTAGTCACAATTAGAAATGGCCAGAAAGACGAGGCACCACCAACATATTAACTTTCTCTCTCAGTTATAAGACCCTCTCATTTGGTGACTTCTCATCTTTTGAATATCATGCATTTCTATTAAAATGTAAGCAGCTGTAGTACCTCCAGACAGAGTGCTATACTTCTAATCTAGACAAGTTCTCATCCATTACTCTACTGAAAATAAATTGTTGCAAGGAAGAATGCAGATTTAAGAAACTTTGAAAGTACTTGATCATTTGAAAGACTGCCTTTCTTTAGGAGAATTGACCAAAACCTTTGTTCTACAAGGGTGTCTCACCTATGTGAATTGACTTCCATTATGGTTAAGTCTTTTGCCACAAACCGTACAACCAACTTTCCCCTGTATGAGCCCTCATGTGCATCTTCAAGTCATTTTTTCTACCAAAGCTTTTACCACAATCTGTACAACTAAAGGGCCTCTCCCCTGTATGTATTACCAAGTGTCTCTTCAGATTTCCATTTTGGTTAAATGTTTTTCCACAAACTGTACAAATGAAGGGCTTTTCCCCGGTATGAGTCCTCACATGCTTTTTTAAGTCATTTTTTCCACCAAAGCTTTTGCCACAAACTGTGCAACTAAAAGGTTTATCCCCTGTGAGCCTTCTTGTAAATGAAGTTGGTTCTGATGGATTCAGTTCCTGGGAGAGTTGGTTGCTCAAAGACAACCTTTGTCCTTCTACATTTTGTGTCTCGTGCAATTTCAGAGTGTTTAAAACTGACGAAGCTTCTCGGGTCTCCACCCACACATCACTGTCTTCGGTGTCAGATTCAGAATCGTTTGAAGAGAGGAGCTGGACATCACTAGTTGGTTGTGACGCTCCACAGTCCTCTACATCTGCTTGTGTGTTCATGTGTTCCGTTGAGGTGCTGGCTAGAGGCTCTGTCTCTCTGTTTTCATCATCTTCACTTTTCACTGCTAATAATGTCAATGTTGACACAGCCTTCGCTGGCCTATTAATTATCTCCTCCCGTTCCTCCTTAATCTGTGCAGGCTCTGGTTCCTCCCATATCAGACTGGGGCTCCTCTCTGGCTGTTCAGGTGAAACCGCCTCTTCACAGAGAGGGAGGGCATCTAGGCAGAATAGAGAATGGGAAAAAAAACAGTGATCCATTAGATGCTTCATAGTTATATGTATTTATTCATAGAGTCCCCCTCTCATTGTCTTGTAGTACTGGTGGAGGTTGTGTGAGGTTGTATAGTTAGTTGCAGTCTAGAATGGGGATTTTACCTCCAGCAGAAACAGCGCGGCTTGAACATAAATGTAAGACATGTTAATGCATTTTCTGCCAATTCAGTTATATTGTGTAACAAGTACTGTCTTTTGAAACAGAAAATATAATCATATGCCATATGATTTTATACAAGATAGACAAGATAGCAAGCTAGTTCGACAAGCCAGGACAGACATGCCAGAACACTACATTATATTGCATAAAGCCCCAGTGGTGACCTACCATGCATGCAAGGCTGCTTTCACCATTTTATTACTTGCAAACCATACTGTTATATCGTTGTTTTTAATAAATAAAAAATCGATTACATATCGATATCAGTGCTCCTTAAATTTTGGTGGGTGCTCCAAACTTTTTGCTGGTGCTCCTGTTTTAATTGGGAGCACAGTGCTACCAAGTAAACATTTAAAAAAGTTACATTTGAGCCCTGAATGGAGTTCTGGGGCCTAATAATGCATATCAAATTGGGTGGGAATGAGAAACCCTGCTTTTAGTATACAAGTGGCTCCCATCACAGCTGCAAGTTTATACTTTTCTTTTTAAATCTATGTTGAAATGTGGTACTGAGTTGTATAAAGTGTAGCTACCTGGCCATGATTTAAGTGCAAATATTGTCAATAATCCTTATCTCAAAATTACACTGTTGGTACAAGTAAAAAATAAAAAAGGTCCCTTATGGAAGTTCTCTAGAACACAATAAAAATCAATAGGTCAACATTACTGGTGTAACGCATGCACAGCCGTCAATGGGCAAAATAGGGGATAAAAACTATGTACCCATACGACTTGTTTAGATAATGTCCGATTAATGCTAAACTGTCCTGATATGTAGCTTTGCCTGTCATACTTGAGACTAGCCCGAACTAATCAAATTAACTAGGAGAGTAAACAGCATAAACAAACTCAGAGAAATACCTCTGCTGAATGAAGCTACACACACACACACACACACACACACACACACACACACACACACACACACACACACACACACACACACACACACACACACACACACACACACACACACACACACACACTCTTTAATGTTTATTTGATTAAATTCAGTTACTTACAATCAAATTACATAAAATAAAATAATTTTATTGCGTTGACAGTGCATCACGAAGCGGCACATTGACCAGCGTGTTCAGGTTACAGTACCCTGCATTGGCCCGGGTGGGGTTATTGCATGGGTGAAATAGGTTCCACTTCCACAGACAGAAAGTGGCCTCTTTTCCACCAGTCTGCTCGGCTAAGCTGCTGGACAGTGTCAGAGGTTTGCACAATGAGTCTGACTTCACTTGGCTGGCCTGGATTTTTTCACTAGTAGCATGCTTTACATCCTTCCAATATACTGTATCATTCCTCACCGACATTTGCACGTATGTGGGGATTTTAAATGCAAGAAATCCTGCTAAAAATTGGCAACTGACTCCTTTCCCATTGCCAGTAGACGAACATGCCTTTCTGTTGTTTCCTTTAGCTAGAAAATGGGCAAAAATGTCCTGGTCAGCTTCCCTTCCTCATGAACAAAGAGATGTTGTGCATTTTGCCCAGTTCGCCATAAACCCTCACCAGATATCACCTGGTAAGCGCTTTAGGGTGAGAGGCTGCAAAGGGCTGAAAATTGTATAAAAGGAATGGGACAGCACTTTGAGTCCTTCATTCATATCACTTTACATAACTTTTAAAACTCTTAAGGCGGCTTTCCATATACATGGCCTCACCCTACCCCACACCACACCGTCCACTTGTGCCTCGGTTTCCACTACAATGAAGTGGGTAGAGTGGTGTGTAAGTGGTACTAAACTGGTGCCTAAAAAGTACCCAGTCCTGGGTAGGTCTGAGCTAGGCCAAGCGGGGCCAAACACTTCATAATGACTGATCACTCACCGACTTTTTATTTAGAACAGGATATAGTTGTAAAACATTATAATACTTTATATATTATTATAATCACAGTTAAAATCTATTCTAGTGTGTTATAATTATCATAGTTGTAAAACATTATAATAATTTATAGTGTATTATAATCACAGTTATAATCTATTATAGTGTATTATGATTATCATAGTTGTAAAACATTATATTACTTTATAGTGTATTATGATCACAGTTGTAATCTATTATAGTGTGTTATAATTATCATATGTAAAACATTATACTACTTTATAGTGTATTATGATCACAGTTGTAATCTATTATAGTGTGTTCTAAATATCATAGTTGTAATAAATTATAATAATTTATATTGTATTATAATCAGTTATAATGCATTATAGTGTATTTTAATTAGCATAGTTGTAATACATTATAATTTATATTGTATTATAATCACAGTTATAAGGATCCATTTGGTTCATACCGAACCAAATGGTTCACCCACACATGCACAGGTGATTTGCATTTGTATACAGGACAGTTGGCCACTCATTTACATTACATTGTTAGACAAAAAGCAATGACCTCCATCTATGTTTACATTACAAATGAGTGTCAATGACCGGAGTCTGCTACTCATACCTGTGGATTTGAGAGGGGGTACTTTTGTGTAATGGAAAAGGTAGATATTTTGATGCGGTGTGGTGTGGTGTGGTGTAGTGTGGTGTGGTGCTTAAGCTGCAGTGGAAAGGGGGCTTTAGTCTCTTACTGTCCCTATTTACAGCTAGTTATTTAAAGGCTGTGATCATTTATTATTCCATGAATACGTTCTAATGTATATAGGGTTGAAGTGGGTAATGTATGTGTTGCAATAATAATAATAAGAGTACTGAAAATTGGAACTACTCCAGTAAAGTAAAAAAAAACTCAAAATTGTACTTATATGTACAGTACTTGAGTAAATGTACTTAGTTACTTTACACCACTGCCAACAGTGACATCAACACAATAATACACAGTTCAGATAGATTAACTTACGAACCTGATAATACACGAGATTTGACTTGAGGGTTCAAACAATCCAACTGTCTCCGCTGCAGGGCTATTATTTCTTGCTGGTACTGCACTATAGTTCTGATGAAGACCGATAATATATCCTCGGCGACAGCAGTTAGTCGTTCATTGACGAACAATCTCAGTGTCTCAATGTCAGCCATTGTCATTTGTCTTTCTATGAAGTAGTTAAACAAAGTCGAGGCACTAGATGGTACAGCTTTTGGGGAGCCATAAAATTCTCTGCCGCAAACATAAACAATGCGAACACTTCCGGGTTAACGACGTTCCGCGCACGTCACATGAAAGTAGTCGTGACGGTGATCATTTTATGCTTATCGCCACCTGCTGGGGAAGGTCTGTGCAGCTCCATCTGAATGCATGGCTGTCTGTCAAACTCGCCGCGCTGCGCTCTGATGGAAAAGTCCTACCTCAGCCACTGTAGTCAGTGTTGCCAAATTGTGTGAGAGAAATAAGCAGCCAGGTCTACGAAAACAAGCCCAAAAGAAGCGAGCAATTAAAATCTATAATTCATCAGCTATTAGAAAATAGCCGATCTACAAGCTCACAATGCGTCTCGTTGTGAGCTTCTATATATGCTATTTTAAAAAAAAATCTTGGAGAAAAAGATTGGTACGGGACTGCACTGGGTCCCTGGCACAAAACATGTTCAGATGGTGGTTATTATGGGGACAATAATACATACATATTCATTTGCGGGTCCTTGACATGAAAATGTTTGAGAACCACTGGTTTAAACGACATTTAGGAAACAAGCAAAAATACTGCAGAAACAACCCCAAAAACCGAAACCCGGCCGCAACTACCAATATTAACTTTACAGAAAAAGAAGCCCGAAATCGCTTATAATAAGCGGACATGGCAACACCGACTGTAGTCTGTTAAAAACTCTATGGTAAAAACAGACGGTGCCATCGCCAGCATGACCCATGACATTTCAGAAGCTTGTATTACGTTACCACATATGCCCTTATATTAACCCAGTAGGTCAGACCGTGTAGTATATATTAAACAACACAGTGGGAGCAGGCTATAAACGTATTGTGGTTACAAAATGTTATTCAGATTTGGAGTCATTCTCACTGCTGATTGTTCGGACCTCGAGGTGTTTGTTCTGGGTTCTCGTCCTGAGATGGGTCAGTGGGACCCAAACAGATCGATCCAGATGAAAGCGACACAGGTTGTCTTGTCTAAACACGAGCCCTGTCTCTGGACGGGCGACGTGCAGCTGGCAGAGCCCTGCAAAGAAAGTCTGAATCTGTGGTTTAAGTTCATCAAGAGAGTGAATGGCAGTTACGTCTGGGAAGGTAGAATATGGTGTCTTCTTGTCGTGCATGACAGTTAGCCTTGGATCAAGACTATCATAGATGTATTTTACCGAGTCTGACTTTTACTTTCGTGTCTATGATAGTCTTGGGCTTCACCCCCCAATTGTAACTGGACATCCGCGCGGAAAGCCCGTACTTCTCTGTACATGTACAAAAAAAATCATATAAAGTGCTGGCCCTTTAGCCCCGGATGTTAACTCAACATTCGGAACCAGTGTCCACTGTATTAGTCAGTATATTTCAATAGATATGTGTTTTAATCCCGTCTGTGTCGGATTCTGTCGGAAGTTCCCTGTATTCCTCAATGAGCGCATCCGGTGAACGCCGGTATTACACTCAATGTAAACAGGGAAACGAGGGGGGGGGGGGGGAAATGGCGCTCAGGCACAGACGCGACTAAAACACATTTATTGAACAATACAGACTAATACAGAGCACAAAGATTCCGAATGCTGAGTTAATATTTGGGGCAACCGGGTAAGCACCTTATATTTTGCATTTGTACATGTTCGGAGAAATACAGGATTTACTGGTGAAAGTCCAGGACGCTCTGGGGGGGTGCAGCCCAAGACTATCGTAGATATACAAATGTCAAAATCGATATTATACATCTACAATAGTCTTGGTCCAGGCTACATGACAGTAATGTTTTTCGCCTGTAGGCCCGCATACCTCCAGCAAAGGGGCCATGTATACTGTACAGAATACTTGGATATCTTTTATATATTCCCACCAAACATCTCACGTAACGAAAAACAAAAGATGTTCTACTAGAAAAGCATGGGTTGTTATTGTAATGCTCCATTCTAACCTCTTGGTGGCGGTAAAGACACACCCCAAATTGCATAGCTACTTTCTTCAGATTTGATTTGATATGATTTATTTAGCACAAAATGTAAAAAGAATACAAAAAACAGTATACAAAATATAAAAAGAAAAGTGCCAGGAGGAGGCAAGAAGCCCAAAGGGCTTATACGAGGCCTCTACATATGTATAACAACATTAAAAACATTAATAGAACAAGATTTGTAATTATTTGACGTGTGATAATTAATTTATGAATGGAATCAATGGATACTTGCTTGGATAAAGAATGCATGACACACATGCTCTAAGGTGCCATACCAGAATATAGATAGACATCCTCTTACAAATTCTCCTTTTATTTTGACAAAAGATAACGTTTTTTTAACCCTGGTATTCCATCCTAACAAGTCATTGTGTTATATAGGAATCCGAATGAAATGTCTTACAATGTGAAATTGTCTATTGTGTTACGTTGTCCTGTTATCTCCTTCATACGACATTTGGCAATGGTCACTAAAGGTCATTGTCTTTGTTATCACCAGGCAACGGCCCACATCATGACAGATGTTGTATGTATGACCAGAGAAATGTTGTGGATGGAGTGTACTGCCACCCGATCGGTCACTGGATAGAGGAGACGGGCCACACGGATGAGATGAAGCACACCACTGACTTTTACTTTGGTGTGGCTGGTCAGCAGGCGATGCATTTCTCCAGGTAACTAATTTGGCATGATGGTGTCAGGAATATAATTATGCACTAACTACCCTAAACAAGTTCAATGTCAGATCATCTTATTGATGGGGGATTCGTCAGAGTTCAAGCTGAAGCATCCTATTAGTTTTGTTTGAAATAAAACATTGCATAAGGAAGTGGAAGAGATGGTGAATGAGAAAGAACAGACTGAAGCAACTTTGTCCTTTTGAACAACCATGCTAACAAGGTTATGCCAGGTGTGTGTGTGTGTGTGTGTGTGTGTGTGTGTGCGCAGTACTACCAGGCAGCAAGTGTCTTTACGTCTTCAGTACTTTGCTAATCAGACATGATCTACAGCAGTGGTTCTCAAACTTTCTCATGTCAAGGACCCCCAAATTAATATGTATTTGCCCGCGGATCCCCATCTGAATAGATTTTGTGCCGTAAGAGAAGATGTAAATTCTTTCAATAGTATTTAAAATCTTTCACAATTTTGCTAGATTTGTACCTTTTTTGTTGTTAAATTCGCAGATCTACAAGCTCATATAACGCATCGCATTGTAGATATAGATATATGATATAAGAATAACAAGGGTTAAAGCGGTTAAACTGATTTTTATGATATGTTTATTAATTTTGCTGGGGACCCCCTGGAACCCACCCAAAAATCCCAGTGAGGTCCCCAGACCCCACTTTGAGAACTACTGCTCTACAGCACATGCATCAAATCAATGTTTTTCTGTTAATGATTTCCTCTCAGTAATATTGTGGTTTCCAGGCTGAATCAGCTCTCTTCATCACCTCTCCTTTACATACTGTATTCTCATACGTTCTGTTTTCTCCTCACTTCTGGAGTGTCCTGAAACAGGAGAAACGGGGACCCCCAGGGGTCCTTGAGGGGATTCCAGGGGGTCCCCTGCGAAATGTGTTAATAGCATCAACATCTATTTGAACCACTTTAACCCTATACTATCTGTCACGATGCGACGCGTTGTGAGCTTGTAGATTGGCTATTTAAAATATATATATATATATTCTTTTAACATTTTAACAACACAAATCTTGTATGGGAAATATATGTTTAGATGGGAGTCCGCTGCCAAATTCAAATACAAAATACTTTTGCACAACATATACAGTAGTGTACTTAACTGACAGAGATCGATGCATCATCGCTCTCCAAGGGAGTACATTATATATACGTGTTGTTTGTATTTGTAAACATCTATCTAATTTAAACATCTATCAAACATCAAACATCTATCTAATTTAATAATGCTCAAAATTAACGAGGTCCCATGAGGACAATGTTTTTCTGTGCCAAAGTGGTACATCTCCTTATATCACTGAAGGAGCCTGCTTTGTCATATTTTTCTCCTCATCTCTTCCATGAGTTTTATGTTCTATGCAACTTATGTTTTTCAATGGCCTGATAACTTTTATCTTTTCGTATTTAATTACTGATAACCTTTCTCTTTCAGTAGTTGATTAGAGAAAACCATTCTTCCCTCTTTCAATGTCATAGTTATGACTTGATTATTTTTATGGAATTTCTGCCTTGTTTAGTTTAGGACAGTGAAGAGAGACAAGTGAGTGAAGGCAAAAAGCAGACACATTATAAGCTACATCACGTGCATAATGCAGGGCATTGACAGCTCTTAAGGCTCACCACTTTTAGTGGTGAGCCAAAGTAAGATTTGTTTGTGACTGACCCACCACTTGTGTCCAGTAAACAATATGAGCTCCAGGTTCACATAAACAGAGTGTTATGGTCCAGGATTTCTCTCATGGAAGCTCTTTCTGTGATTGCTACCAATAAGGCATAACCTCATATCTAAAGACGGCGGTAACAAGAAGAACTGGACCATAGTGGGAACCACAAATGCGAATAGTTTAACCGTATGTCGTAGAAACAATATCCCCCTCCGCAGCTTTGCAGGCCCTGACGGCTGCAACCCACGACTTACACAGCCCTGGGTAGACCACCTGGCCTGGCGAAGATATGTGCGCCCCCCTTCTAGTTGTGTATGTAAATTACCTTTTCTGAAGCACTTCTCAATTAATCAATAATTAAAGAGACATCCATTTTGAGGTCCCTTCAAAAGTTAAGCCATTAGCAGTTGTACTGCATAACCTATCTCAACCTTTGTGTTTGTGGATCTTTGCAATGGGTAGAAGGAAAGTGAGTCAGAATTGGGTTTTATCGAGGGCACTTAGGCTCTAATTTAATGCATCGCGGGTTCGAGTCCCGCTCCCGACGATCTTTGCTGCATGTCTCTGTCCATCTCCACTTAGACTATCAATAAAGGCAGAAAAGCCCCAAAAACAATCTTTAAAAAGAAAAGTGGGGTTTGTCCTCTGGGTCACCACTCATAGATAGCTCATTTTGTTAGCCTGTGCCAAATTCATTAGACGAATGAGATATTAAAAGTGCTAAAAGACTGTAAAGAAATGTGTCTAAGAGGGATGGAAAACCTAGTCAAGGAGATTGATTGTACACTGTGTGACACTGTGCATATGACACAGCTCTCATATTCATCCTCCTCCGCATTGGGTTTTATGTCCTCTCCTCACACACAGAGAAATAGACAGACGTTTGGCTCAGGTTCATAACAACTCAATGAGGTTTGGCTAAATGACATCACTGCTTTCAGACTGAACGCTCCATTCTACTATTGACATAGAGCTCGACAGAGAATTATTCTACTATATGAGCCTTCGGCTCCATATATGATGGCCAAATGCGCAGAGCACAAATTGGGTGAAGCGGAGAATGCAAGCACAACACAGTCAATTAACCCACAGTTGCCCTCCTTGCTTAAAGCCCACAGCACTGTGTTATGGTGTACCAGACACAGAAGAAATTAGTTGGAATACCCTTAAGGCAGAGAGCACTCGTCTTGCATAAAAATGAGCATGGTAACCTGGTGCTATCAGGTTTTAATTGGTGTCTGAAGACCTTACAAGCTTTATGTCAACGACCTGTGTTCAGTTGGAGGCACCATGCCCTTGTATCTCTCCTATTAATAGCTTTTTAAATTAGACTCCCTGATCTTATGACAGTGTCGCCCCAAGTATCATACACTCTCAGATTTGTGTGTATATTTCAAAGAGAATTTAATTAACTTACAGGTGCTTTTTCCCATAATGCTTAAAATCAGAGGGGAGATCTCGAGGCCATCCATCCATATAGCAGTTTTATGATATACAATAGGATAGAAGTCATACATTAGTAGCTTTGATTTAAATGGTACATTATTGTATGTCTTCATGAGGCTTTTCCTTTGTAACTTCACTTTATTATTGTTATTTTGTTGCACAGTATTTTTGCGGTCCTCACACTATTGTATTTTGCGGCATGTACCTGTATGATGTGAGGCATAGAAACCATGGAAGTCCATTTTTTAATGGTTTGCTATAAGGCCAATTGAAGCTCAGATAATTTTTTGCGATTGTAATCAGCATGGTTAAGGGATTGAGATTGTAACAACGGAACTAATGTCTAATTTACAAAGGTTGCAGCTAATTACACAATCTGTGCTGACAACACCCCCCCCCCAACATGTGGCACTCAGACACCGCACCACACCACACCACACCACACCACACCACACCACACCACACACCACACACATTTCGCACTCAAAGGACCACCATGGCCCGGATGGTTGGCGTAACTGTCTGGGCACCTAGGCTGGTAATCCAGCTTGACAGTGTGTCGCGGGTTCGATTCCCGATCCCGATGACCATTGCTGTGTGTCACCCCCCATCTCTCTCCCCATTTCCTGTCAGTCTACTCTTCCTATCAATAACGGCACAAAAAGCCCCAAAGGACCACCATGAAAATAAGCTCTCAAGCTTTATTGTATTTTATCCATTTGACATATACTGTACGATATGCTAACGCATATCACATTTTGTCAATCAAGATATCAATCAATCAATCAATCAATCTTTCACTCACTCTCCAACAAGATGCTGC
The DNA here is from genome assembly GCF_963280865.1 of Gymnoscopelus braueri. NCBI lineage: Eukaryota > Metazoa > Chordata > Actinopteri > Myctophiformes > Myctophidae > Gymnoscopelus > Gymnoscopelus braueri. The sequence continues at coordinate 27,393,698 of NC_137616.1, read as the reverse complement.
CAACTTATACATTCAGAGTAATTTCCATGCAAAACAAGCAGCCATCAAATAGATGGGTGGGAGCATGGGAGAGAGAGGGAAAGAGCCTGATTCACCCACACACTAACCCGGCTAATGCCGGGTACCAGAACCAGGAGACGCTGATCTATACAGTGCGTTGTCAGCGCAATAACCCCGATAACAGATGTCAATCTGATTAACTGCACCTTTTGATAAGCTGGTTTTCTGCCTGTATAATATACTGTACTGCAAATGCTTAAAAGTACACAGCATTGCTTGTCTACCGATCTATTCTAACAAAAATGCACTCCTCAGTTATTCACTTTTTATCTGATAGTTTACCGCTATTTTTAGGAGATGAAAACAGTGTGCGAGTGGTGGAGTCAGGTTATTGAATGCAGAGCGGTCACCAAAAAATAAACAGACTGGGGAGAAAGGGTAGATTCTAGGCCAGTCATTTCCCCCCACAGTGATATGTACTGTATAGCAGACCAGAATTCCACAGTACTAAAGTACTATCTTTGCCAAGCCACCTTCAACACTGAGCTGTCAAACAAATTCACTTTATGCAGCCTGGATGGTGTCCGGACAGTCCGGTGGTATACTCTATATATATATTTGAAATGGATTAGCCTTGTTTGCAGTTCCCTTGAAAAAAAATCCCCTTTCCTAAGAGTTCTTTCCCATTCTGCTTCTGTTAATTATACACTTGAGTTTCTTATGTCAATTTAAGGGAGTATAAATTGGAATCTGAGGCCACAAGGATATTAGCGTAGCATTTAATTGATGGATTGTGGAATATAGTATGTGGTAGTGCTATGCATAGTTTATAATGCATAATAATGTGTTTTATATAGTGTATAATATCAAAGTTGGGATTTTGAGTAGGGAATGTGAGTCTGAAAAGGTGGGTTTTGAGTGTGGTTTTAAACGTGGTGAGGGTGGGGGCAGCTCTGATGTGAGCTGGGAGTGAGTTCCACAGTGAGGGGGCGGCCACGAGAAGGCCCTGTCACCCCACGTTCGCTTGTTTGTCTTGTGGGTGTCCAGGAGGTTGGCATCACCCGACCTGAGGGAGCGGGAGGGGACGTGGCGTTTGAAGAGTTCAGAGAGGTAGCGGGGGGCCTGGTTTTTGAGGGCTTTATAGGTAGTGAGTAGTATTTTGAAGTCAACTCTGTGCTTGACTGGGAGCCAGTGGAGGTCACGGAGGACAGGAGTGATGTGGTCCATGGATCGGGTTCTGGTGAGCAGGCGGGCGGCAGAATTTTGTACGTACTGTTGTTTCTTGAGAACCTTGGTGGTGACGCCGTATAATAGGCTATTGCAGTAGTCGAGTCTGGAAGTAATGAAGGCATGAATGAGCAGCAGTGTGTGATAGGCTGGGACGAAGGCGGGCAATGTTGCGAAGATGAAAGAAGGCAGTTTTAGTGATCTGGTTGACATGGGACTGGAAGGAGAGGGTGGGGTCCAGGATGACTGAGATACCTTTATGAAACCAACACTTCCAGAGGAAGCATGATTTATCTATACAGAGCCTGGGATTCAGGCAGACCATTGACGATACAGTAAGTGAATTTGGGACAAAATAGCATGTGATTCTGTGGGGCTAATTTGACTGTGATATACAGTAGTTCATGGGTGTAAGAAGGGTGCAAATGGCGTTTTAAAGATGACTCTCTCCAGGGGCAAAGACCACTGTGCCATATGCCTGTGAGTGAAAGTGTAATGGTAAAATAAAATAATAAGCTAGACACACCAAGGCCTCTCGTGACTACTGCAGTTTTTGAGGGTTCAATATGGGACGTTTGTTCTTCCATAAGAATTTATTACAAATTTGATCAAATTGTTTTAAGTAGTGTGGTGGCATTTGGACTTGGGGAGCCTACAGCAGATTGTTAAATTTCAGAGCAATTCATTTAATGACATTTGCCTTCATTTAATGACGTTTGCCTTGCCCCACATAGAGATATATATAATGGAGACTATCGCCGCTATACATTACAGCTTGCAGTCTGTCCAGTAGGGAGTGACAGTTTATTTTAATCAAATCAGACAATATGCCAAGATATTATCTAAGGCTTTTCTTAGGACAAGCAAAAATGCCTGAGGGATTTGGGACTATATGGTGTAAGATGAAGAGACTCACTTTGTCCAATTCAATTTAACCTGAAATGGATGAGAACTTTTCAATATTTTGTAGCAACTTCCTCCAACAGTACAGTATGCATGACAGAGAGGAGTGCACTTTGCACTGGTAATTTTGGTAAGTCCTAAGCAGAACACGGATAGTTGGAAGTTTCTCCCAAGGTTGCCCTGTTAAGAGGCAATCTTGCACTACCTACAATTCTTTTCTATTTGGATTGGTTAGAGAGTGTGAAACTTCTCCCTTAATCTACCTATTCTACAAACTACAATCACATTTCTGACACTTAGGTCAAAGGATTTAGGACAATGTTTTGCAATAATTGTCCCCGCCAGGCCGAAGGCGTGGCAGAGACTATGTTTTGCACCCTATCTGTCCGTCCGTTTGTGTGTGTGTCCGTCTGTCTGTGAACAGCTAATCTTCGGCACCGTTGGCCCGATGGCAGCGAAACTGTGCACACACACCCCCTGGGTGCTAGAGCAGCCCCAAAATGTTCACATCGGCCTGTAATAGCGCCACCAGGAGGCCGATCTTTGCAAAACAAATTATTTGATGTTACTCCTACAGATTTTATCCATCCATCACGCAAATCTCTATAGTCATGTGATCAAGTCGGATCTGTCCAATTTTTCATATTCCATCCTGATTGGCTAATATTGGCTTCCAAAGTTTGCAGGATTGGTCCGTTTTGAACAAAGTGTCCCAAATCATGAAGGCAGCGTGCGATTTCCCTGAAATCTTGCACGCACATTCCCACTAGGCAGAGGAAGAAATGCCACCCTTTTCACATTGGCCTGTTATAGCGCCACCAGCAGGTCGATTTTTGCAAAACACATTTTGGGGAAAAAATGCCTCAATGAAAGGCCTACGAAGAAATGGCACCCTTTTCACATTGGCCTATTATAGTGCCACCAGGAGGCCACAATAACCTACATGACCTGGCGGAGACCTGTGCTCTGAGGAGCACTTTTTCTAGTTGATTATACAGTTGTACTTGGTGAAAAGGCTCTGCTCTTGAGGATGCTCTCCAATGAATTCAAGAAGCTTGCAAGTGATCTCTACGGGAGCGCAACGAAACCATATCATCAAAGACATCATCCATTAATATTAAAACCATAGCAGAGAACCAGACATAATTAAGATTCAGCCTGAGCAGCATTCATGAACAAATATCAGTGGGAGGACTTTAGGGTGGTCGAGTTAACACAGCAGCAGTGGCTTTAATAATTAGCAGAGTAAGAGTGTGAGCTGTCATATTAAAAATGAGATGCTGGGACTAATGGGAAACTTCATTAGTGGTGTCTAAGGAGTTTTGAGTAATCTTAAGATGAGCTGTGGGTAACAGTGCTCCGAGTGCGTCTCACCGAGTGGCTCAGCAGCAGTTTTTTTAGGAACAACTCAGAGGTCTCCTGATCGTAGCCAACAGTCAATAAGCTCAGAGAGCTCTCTATGGTGTCACTCTGGGACAGTAGCAGTTCTTTCACATCGTTTCCTTTTATGTAATGTCCTCTGGCTGTGGGGGTTATGCATGCTAAAGCTGTAAGTGTATACAGCCTGCAGCAGACCAGAGTGACCACAGAGAAAGTGAGAGGGGGCTGAAGTCAATAAGATATAGTCTCTCAAGAGACAGACGCGTTGACTCTCGCCTCTCACAATTTTCTAATGCTTCCTCTTACCCGTCTAAATTTCAGAAGCCCTGAAAATGAGTTTTAAAATGGGCGGGACATTCGGTATTTTACCCACGTCCATTTCACCTGTGCAGTTTTCCGACTGTAAAACAAATGAATGAGTCAAAGCCTAGCCACCTAGCTGCTTAGCAGAAATGGAAATTCAAAAAGATATTTTTGATTCAACTCTTTCTGAACTTTGCAAAGTTAAGAAATGGGAAGCTGTCCTCTTGGAAACATGACGGCTTCCTTTTCTCAACTTTTACCGGGTGGACTTGCAGACCGTCTCTGCAGCATTCGAAGATTGTGGAAGAGATATGCTGGCTTGAGAGACTAATAAAATATAACTGCAGGCAAGCAATGAGGGAGGGAAGGAGACAGATGGATGCTGGCTTTTCTGATAATATTGTCCTCGCCATTCACAAGTATTTGATTCGTGAAAACAGGCCACCTTGCCCGTGGTCTGTGTGACAGCTCCATTTAGACCCCCTCCCCCCCCACACACACACAAACTAATCATTCATTGTTGTCTCCCTCCAGGGTGTTGCCACGCGTGTGGCTGGGTAGCTGTCCACGGCAGGTTGAACATGTCACGTTCAAATTGAAGCAGGAACTTGGCGTTACTGCAGTGATGAACTTTCAGACGGAGCGGGACGTGGTAAACAACTCTGAGGGCTGCAAGCGCGACGCTGGAGAGGCCATGACACCAGACACCATGATGTGCTTGTACAGGGACGCAGGCCTGGTGTATGTGTGGATGCCAACGCCAGATATGAGCACTGAGGGTGAGGAAAATTAGTGCATGCTTTGTCCTGTCAATGACAAGAGAGATGTGTTTGCTTAGACAAGGCCACTTACCAGAATGGTAAGCTCTGGTAAATACAATTGCAGATAAAAGTCCCCAAAGATCCACATTCATGGTTCTAAATAGTTGACTAACAAAATTATTTGAAAGAAAGCATGGGCTAGCAGATATTGGGAAAACATTGGGGCAATTACTGGGTCGAGTAGGGGCCCTGAGGTGGGATATTAACTGTGTCATTCACTTGCAAAGCTTTCTATGATCAAGTTGTTAAGGTCAAGTGGTTGTCGCTGTCCAGTTGGATCAAATTCAGGATTTTTTTTTTTACTTTTCACACAGGCTGTTAGCATAAAGTGGACCCAGATCTGCTATTCATACTATTTTAGAAAATGATAGACATTTAAAATGTATGTTATAAAGAATTTTGAAAGTTTTGTTAAAGTTTTGAACATTTTTGCCTATAATAACATAACAAACATAGTAACAAAATAGGGATGGCAGGTTGAAAAGTGGTTAAAGGTCTCCTCACGTTTCATGGTTCCTTGTCTCCATCTGCAGGTCGAATCAGAATGCTTCCTCAGGCTGTGTTTTTGCTAAACGGTCTCCTGGAGAATGGCCACACAGTCTACGTTCACTGCAATGCCGGGGTTGGAAGGTCAACCGCAGCTGTGTGTGGCCTGCTCATGTATGTCCTTGGCTGGAGCCTGAGGAAAGCGCAGTACTTTGTCACTGCGAGGAGGGCGGCGGTTTACATAGACGAGGAGGCTTTGGTTCAAGCCCAGACTGACTTCATCCAGAAATTTGGACAGCTGCGATCATCTCTCTCTCCAGAGATATGTTGAGTTGATGCTGAATTGTCACGTAATGCATGTTCTAGTGCTTCTGGAGAACAAATACACTACTTTGCACTTCGATCTGCAAACGCAATTTAGATCAGTGGCTTTCATAAGTGAGTTGATTTCCAGATATCCAGAGACAGTTCTGCTAGCTGACAGCAAGCATATACTATGTAGGCAATTAATCCTACTGTGTTAGCTCTTAGCTATGGGAAATACTCTCTGCCATTTAGCATGTAGTCTATGGTCATTAATTGTACAACAGGGGCCTGTTGAGAACAATATAGCCGTAAATCTAAGAGCGTGTCTGCAGGCATTAAAAAGGACCTTTTGTTTCAGCCTTGTTTGTGTAAATCAATGAACATAGCTGACATTTTGAAAAGGCAACTTGCATTGATGTTGTGCTGATTCAAAGGGTGAACATTAATGAATGAGAGGGATGATCAGACTGAGTAAATGTAACTGTTCTCACAGTTCAAGGTGCAGGCCGGGTTGGCAGACAAAGGAATTCTATACAATTTTTCCACCTGCTTCTTTTTAGCACCCAGGTCTTCTTCAAAAAGATTATTCATCCGTCACCAATGCTTCTGCACCATGTCAGAGAAATGTGCCTAAGCATTGTGCGGCAAAACGTAATTTCCTTCCAAACAAATACATTCTTAAAACCAAAACGCAGACTGCTGTGTCTCCCTCTTTCTGTCAGAGCAGATATTCTGCCTCGGGGATAGAGAAGAACTAAACTCCGCCAAGCTACCAGGGCGTGATAGCGGTTCATCTTTATTCATCCTGGAGAGGATTTTTCTGCCTATCCGCTAAGCCAGTGGTTTTCAAGCTGGCACAACATGCACACATTGCAACCCGCTGTGAGCTTATGAATCTGCTACTTTCCCTATTTTTGGAAGATTTGTGAAAAAAAAATACATTAATTAAAATGTAATAATTTTACATGCCGGATGTCAGGTGGTTAAAATATATGTATTTTTAAGGGTAAAAAAATCAGCCTCTATTGGGAAATGACTGCACACAAAGTACAAAGGTCTCCACCAGGCCAACATATAGTACAAAAAAAAAAAAAAAAACGTTTATATATTGTAATACAAATCCAAATGTACACCTGGACAAAGGCATACCAGTGTGCCTCAGCACACCGTTTGGAACCACTGCTCTAAGCATTAAAAACAACATTGCTGATGGACACTTTTGATGCATACACAATGAGGCATTAGATTATGCAGCTTATTGGCAAATTCAGAATTTGGGATTTGTAGGACTTATTACTGAAGAAATATGCATAGAATACATTTTTAGATCTTTGCCCAGCGTAAGAGGATATTAATGTCAGTTGGAAAATAAAGAGAGATAAAGTTTCTTAGACTTCTAATTAACTATTCTTATTTCTGCTCATGAGCCCTATTAGAAAAGAGCACTTTATGAGTGCCTGCATTGGTTACTGACACAACTCGGGTGTCTGGTGAGACGGGTGGGCGGATTGAGCATGTGTGGGTGTTTTTAGAAAGATAATATCATGACACTTCACAAATATTGAATATCACTTTTTGTCCCTTTTGTGATTTTGGATCTGTACAGATACTAGGTAGGTAGGTACAGGTAGGTAGATAGATAGAGTATAAATACTGCAGCAGTTTATTAATAGCCTACTAGGCCTTCTACATTTATTTATATTTATAAAGCGCTGTTTTTGTTTTACTAGAGGTTCGTCACCATACGTCACACCACTGATTCGACCAATATGTCTGAGTCATAGTGTCGGGGGCTTTGTCAGACCCGTTGTACCCGTCTGTCTGTGTCCCTTTTGTGCCCTTATATGGAGATGTCTGGTTTTGTCTGCCTACCTGTGTTATGGTTATGTTGTTTGTGTATGATTTGGCCGTGGTTTGTTTATGGTTATGTCGTATCGTGGTCCGCCCTCCCGCCCGCCCATTAACCAATTTTAATATAGATAGGATATGCTGCTAAGAAGATACCCCAGAACAAGGATGCATTGGAAAGGCTGTTAGGCATGATGCTGCATTTGCATTATAACCTGAGCTTCAGCGATCAACGCACATACCCGCCACCTGGACTTATGCCTAAAAGGACTTACAAGAATAATACGAAGTGTTCGTCGTTTTAAAGGTTTGCATACATATCTAAATGTTGTTTGTCAAAGTGTGGTATTGAGTTTTTGGTGGTATTACTGTTGTATTACTGTGGTGGTATTACTATTGTATGACTGTTTCTTTAACTTTATGTAAGTATGGTATGGAAAAATATATTTCTTTAATCATAAATCCATGGCATTTGTTTTTTTTCACACCTCTCAATAATGTGCTTGTGTGCCAAACAGCCTCCAGCACAGCATGCCGCCATGTGCCAGCTATCATGGCACTCCCCTTGACGCGATGCTGCAGGCAGGAATCTGTCCTCCTGGTTGCCAGGCGATGGTGGAGCTCCAGCCCAGTGGCTTCAGCCCCACTGTACTCCAGAGGAACTGCTTCTGTTCCTCTCTCAGCGGTTCTACGACATTGACATGCTCCTCAACTGGTCCTCTCAGTGGAAGCACAGTTCACTGAGGAAGAAGAATGCTTGCTATGGTTACACTCAGAGACATTACGGGGCCATCATAGCGACAGCCTACTACATCTTGTGCATGAAGGGAGGATACAGGTATGTCGGCCAGTCGGAGTGGTTCCGTCCACTCGTCCAGGCAGATGGGGCAGACTCAACTGGGACTTTCTAAATCACACAGAAACAATCATGGAGGAAATAGACATATTAACTACAGGGGGATGGACAACCTGGCGGGACAGCCGTCTTTGCGTACTCTGTCACTGCGGGGGTGTCCAGAAGTGGCATGAGTTCCAGGGCAGCCTGGAGGAACTGGACATCTCTCATTGTCCACGCATCACCGTCCTCGGGCTGTCAGCTCTGAGCCATTTTAAACGGCTGCGGCGTCTGGACATTATCGTCCCTCCCCGGGCTCAGCAGGCCGTCCAGGCCTGGTCATCATCTTGTTGGAGGAGAGGTTGCCCCACTGCCTGATCACCGCTACGGGGTACGACCGCAGCCTGAGGCCAGAGAGAGGAGAGAGGGTGGGGGAGGAGGAGCAGAGGTAGGATAGAGGAGGAGAAAGACGGGGACAGCAGTGAGTAGTAGAGGGGAGTGGTCCGAGCCAATGAGGGAGCGTAAACAACGATCTGGTAACACCCTTTAATATGTTCATGAATTGAATACCTAGGACCCCAATTAGTAGGGGGTACTAAGCACAAAAAATGGCCAAATCGTTACGCGGCGGATAAAAGCATGAAATTTGATACAGATGTCCCTTGGGTCATCCTAAAACATCCTAGAAGGGGTGCCCAAAAAAATCTTAAACAGGAAGTGACTTATGGACAAAATTCAAAATGGCCACCTAAACTTTTGACCGTTGACTCAAAAGACACCAAAAGAATCTCCAAAAAGCATAAAATTTGGCACATATGTCCCTTGGGTCATCCTAAGACATCCTAGAAGGGGTGCCCAAAGGAATCTGAAACAGGAAGTGAGTTATTGACTAAATTGAAAATGGCCGCCTAGTGTTGTCGATTGACTCAAAAGACAACTAAAGAATCTCATAAAAGCATACAATTTGGCACACATGTCTTTTTGGTCATCCTAAGACATCCTAGAAGGGGTGCCCAAAGAAATCTTAAGCAGGAACTGAGTTATTGACAAAATTGAAAATGGCCGCCTACAGTGTTATCTATTGACTCAAAAGACAACTAAAGAATCTCATAAAAGCATACAATTTGGCATACATGTCCCTTGGGTCATCCCAAGACATCCCAGAAGGGGTTCCCAAAAAAACTTAAACAGGAAGTGAGTCATTGACAAAATTGAAAATGACCGCCTACAGTGTTGTCGATTGACTCAAAAGACAACTAAAGAATCTCATAATGGCATACATGTCCCTTGGGTCATCCTAAGACATCCTAAAAAGGGTGCCTGAAATTATCTGAAACAGGAAGTGAGTTATTGACTAAATTGAAAATGGCTGTGTACAGTCTTGACAGATGATGCAAAAGACACTCATAAAAAATAATCTCATAAAAGCATGAAATTTGGTACAAATGTCCCTTAGGTGATCTGAATGCATCCTAAGGGGTGCCAAAAAAAGTTTGAATAGTCTCTCAATGGAAAACACTCCTCCCACACGGGCTGCACTGCTACAATATTCTCTACCATCTCCTGACAAATAAATTAAAGTCGCTGATTCGTGGACACCTTTATGGACACTCTTGCCAGAGGCTGCTTAAGTTTGTAGAGAACTCAAGTGTGGCTGCAAAGCTGAGCCCTTCTGTTCGAGAAAGTGTAGATGCCGGGATGCTGGGTTACCTTGCAGAGCATTATGCCAATGTGCTGGTAATTGCGAAATGGCACACATTAATACATGTAGTTACTAAAGACTAATCACAAAAAAACAGTAATGATCAAGAAGAAAATACATGAGAAGATAGAGTGTAAAACAAGCAAGAAGATGTAGAGTGCAAAATAAATAAGATGCAGAGAGTAAAATAAGAATATGCAGAGTAAGATAAGATGCAGAGTAAAATAAATGAGAATATGCAGAGAGTTAGAAAAATAAAGAAGATTCAAAGAGTACAATAAAAAAACTATGCAGAAAGTAAAATAAATAAGCGATGTAGAAATGAAAACAGAAGGTAGACTACAAAATACGGCAAGTTATTCACTGCATAACCTGTCGTATTGAGTCTGCATAATATGCAGACTGCCATGGTCAACTGTTTAAACAGCCATTTAGAATTTCTTCAACATGGTCCCTTCCTAAAAAGTTTAATAAACAAGCAAACAAATAAATAACTCCTTCTAGGATATATTAAGAAGCACTCAATGTACGTACCAAATTATACACTTTTATGACGTCCCCTTATGTTTTCTTTTGTGTCAACTGCTTTTAGGCGGTCACTTCCTGTTTAAAACCTTTTTGGGCACCCCTTGTAGGATGCGTTCAGATCACCCAAGGGACATTTGTACCACATTTCATGCTTTTATGAGATTCTGTAGGTATCTTGCATCATCTTTCAACACTGTAGGCGGCCATTTTCAATTTAGTCAATAACTCACTTCCTGTTTCAGATTATTTTTGGCACCCCTTCTAGGATGTGTTAGGATGACCCAAGGGACATATGTGCCAAATTGTATACTTTTTGGAGATTCTATAGGCTTTTTGAGTCAATCGCCAACACTGTAGGCGGCCATTTTCAATTTAGTCAATAACTCACTTCCTGTTGAAGACTTTTTTGGGCACCCCTTCTAGGATGTCTTAGGATGACCCAAGGGACATGTGTGACACATTTTATACTTTTTGGAGATTCTTTAGTTGTCTTTTGAGTCAATCGACAACACTAGGCGGCCATTTTCAATTTGGTCAATAACTCACTTCCTGTTTCAGATTTTTTTGGGCTCCCCTTCTAGGATGTCTTAGGATGACCCAAAGGACATGTGTGCCACATTTTATGCTTTTTGGAGATTATTTTGGTGTCTTTTGAGTCAACGGTCAACAGTTTAGGTGGCCATTTTGGATTTTGTCCATAACTCACTTCCTGTTTAAGATTTTTTTGGGCACCCCTTCTAGGATGTTTTAGGATGACCCAAGGGACATCTGTATCAAATTTCATGCTTTTATCCGCCGCGTAACGATTTTTCACTTAGTACCCCCTACTAATGGAAACAAAACCACAAGGACTTTTTTGGTGTTATCCTTTTAGACAAAGTGTTTGACTGCACTCGTGCTGTTTTACATTTCTGTCTAATGTAATATTCAATCAATCAATCAATCAATCAATCAGGCATAGCTTCATCATTGTTCAATAAAAAAAATCCTAAAAACTAGAAAAGGCCTGGTGGAGACTTTTTTTTTTTACATAAGATAAGTTTGTGATATTAGCATTTTTTTAAAAACGTTTTTGCTGTATTGAAAATGTACTTATCAATGACACTACTGTATCGTATCGAACCGCATCATACATTTAGTTAATTCTTACACCCTAGATAGATAGGTATTGATGTATTTGCCATGTGAATCTTCTACCAAAGCTACTTTGTGTAATTTAATCCTCTATATTCCATTGTAGATACTACAACATGAGCTTGTTGTTGTGATTGTTGCTCTGGCCTTATCTCGGCAGTGGGCCAAGCATGCCATCGGCCCATATTTATTCTCGCTGTTCCTTCCTTTTACAGACACATTCATTCTACTGATTTAAGCCATCACAGAACTATTCTTTAGATTCGGCTCTGCAGTTTTCCTCCCTGTTTATCCCCTAATGGATCCGCCACCCAAGATGGATCCTTTCCTGTTTTTTCCTCCCTCTATACTGTAAGATGAAATGAAATGAAATAAAACATTTAAGAGAAAAATCATCCCTGGGGTGAAAACCACAGTTTATGGAAAATCATTCCCAAGGTGAAGACCACAGTTTATAGAAAATCATTCCTGGGGTGAAAGACCACAGTTTATGGGCCAAATAAACCTCTGACTTCACAAGGGGGCCCAGTGATGTTAGGACATGATCAGGACAGCTTGCCTGGAAGAGCTGTTCCAAAATGATACACTGTGTCTTGTCAACCATGCTCACATTCTAACCATTCACAAATAATGTGTAGGACTTTGTTAAATATTCATAAAAGGGTATTTAGTATAATGAAAGACATCTTTTAAAGAAAGTCTAGACTGTTATTGTGAAATGTTCTTGGTAATTCTCATTTACTGGAATCCTGTGAGATGATGAAAGTGTCAGTATTTGATATTATGAAATGAATAATAGCTGCCTTAGTCTGAATACATAGTTATCATTCATATCAAGGCCTGTACTTTGTTGCTCAATGCTCTCAGACCTTTCAATCGGCACTAATCAAATTAGGCAAGGAGAGTGAAGACTCATTCATTAAGTATTATTAATATAATATTAATATCTTCGTAGCAGTGTAATTTGGAGGGCGAAGCAAACATCAGTGATCTAGGCCTTATAATATCTTTTTTTTTGGCTCAGCCTCATCACATAACATTATGCACACACCTGTATATGATGCTAATGTCTCTAAAAGAACATGCACACACCTGATCACATGCCCTATCTGTATACAGTACATATATTTTTTTGTTTTATTTAACCTGTTTCTATCCGTTTTCCTTATGCTCGCCTCTCACTCTTCCTCTATCCTCTCTTTTCTCACGGAATACTACAACATGATGGCACACGCACAAAAAAAAATAGTTTCACCCACTTCTTTACACCTGTAAACCTGTGATGTGACAAATACACACTTGATTCTGATTCAGTTTTACATTCAAACTGCACAACATATTATGAACACTAGGGGCATCGATAGACAAGTGGTTAATCTATGTACCTCATGTACCTTGCCTGACAGCAAGTCCGGGATTCGATTCCTGAGCCCGACAGACCCTTGCTGTATGCCATTCCCTGACTCCGTTTCCTGTCTCTACGTTGCAACTATCAATAAAGGCAGAAAATAAAATAAATTATGAACACATTCTTGTGATTACATTCATGCAAATGCCCCTCATTTATTTTAGCGACCACAACCAATTGGGATTGTAGACAAAGGCATACCTGTTAAGAATCAGAATCATGTACAGTAAAGCAACTACATGACTGCATACAGTATCACTATGTCTTTACTTGACAATGTGACAATTCACAGTACCACACTATATGCAGATTTGCCTTTCAACATACAGCATTCATTATTCTATAGCTTTGTACAGAGGAAAATAGTCCCCAACTTTTGCCTCAGTTCCTGCAACTGTTTGGCTACAGGCTGTTTTCAGCAGCCTAATTAGCCAGGCACTGAACACACAGTCTGACTTGACAGGCAGTGCTCGTTGAACTTTCCTCAGCTTCCGGTCTCCCGTCTGCGAGATGGATGGCATGTTCAATTTGAAATAAGAGACACACAGAAAAATATAATAATAGTCCAGAGAGGAAGTATACGTGCAAATAAGTCATTGACGTTCGGGAAATTGAATGCCAAGCACTAAAACTTCCAACAAGTAATTTTCCCAAGACTGCAGAACGAGAAATGTGCTTCTTTTGTCCTCCAAGGCACATGTTTTGGCTTTTCAAACATTTGCCATTCATCTTCCATGGGCTTCTACTGTATTAGCTTGGTAGGGTGTGCACCTGACACTCATTCCATTCATCATGGAAGTGAGCCTTCTCACTTCTCAAAAGCCTTCTCGCCTACATAGACACCTCCAACAACTCTCTCTGTCTCGTCCACAGTAAATTATTAAACGTATGATTTACATTTACTGCTCACATTCACTCGGTTCCAGGTTAATTTATCTAATCTATTCTGAGCCCAGGCATATCATTTAAATTGCCTCAGTATGTGCTTATGAAAAAACATGGTGATCTGCACACAGTTTTTCCCTATCACAAACTGACTTCCAGGTTAATCTGTCCATTATATTCATGGCCCACAAAGGCATATCACTTGCAATGTCTCAGTATGTGCTTATGAAAAACATGGTGATCTAGACACTATCACACTGACCTCCAGTCATGCAGGGAGCTACCAACTCTGTAAAAGAGTAATACATGTTTAGTTGAATGCAGATAGTCTTTTCACCAAAATGCACTGGTCATGCATGTAGTGAACAATTCAGACAAGGTTACAGCTGCATTGTGTGATATGATATATACTGATAAATAATGGGGATTATGATAAACCACTGCATAACTGCTAGTCACTGTGTAAAACAAAAAGAAAAAGGTTACATTTAAAATGATGAATAGTGGCAGAAGTGTGCGGGGTCATATTGTATATTCACTGAAGGGGTGCTAGAGGAAAGGCCATATAGGGTCACCAAAATCAAGTAGGGCTCATCCTGTCATATGTCTATTGTGGGTGCTAGAGAGGCTCAAATAGTTAGGGTTCATATTCACCATGTGGATGCAACAAGTTTCATTGCAACTTGCAATGAGTGAACAGAAAATGGCATGGCTATCTAGCCAGCAGTTTTTGAGATAATGTTCTTTGGAACCAAAATGTTGGACGGATGGAAGGACCATCGCTAGCGGCGATAAATAGTCACACAGTGCCACTTTAAAATGAATCATATTGTGCCCTGCTTGTGTTAAAAAAGTTACCACCTGTTATTAAATAGTGAACCGAGAGGATTGGAGACTACCGTCATGTAAGAAAACCTACGCTGCCTCAGAGTTATGGAGACAAAATGGCAGCAACAGCTCATTTTGTTGAAAGAGGGGTGAGTGTGGTTTACCTCATGCATTTCAGGTGCACAATGATATGAGGAGGAGTTAAGAGCAATGTCACAGGTGCTGGAAGTAAAGGCTCCAGACGTCCCAGGAGGGATGACAGGTTAATAAACCTGTTGTCAAATAAGATGGCAGTGCCTCCGTGGAGGGAAAACTCACATTTACATGTTTAGTTTAGTCAGTTTGTCATATGCCAAAACATTTTTTTGTTTTAACTGACCTGTATTTTCTCCCCCACACAGCAGCAATGGCACAAACGCACTCAAAGAAAGGGTATAACAGTGTATTTTTAGCCCTGTTAGTGGCAGGCCTCTAAGGATGACTGTGTCAAACTGTCTGTCAGCCAGTTGGTCTGTTCGTCCATTCACCACTTCCCCAACATAATGTTTCTCAAAAGCTACAGGCCGGTTGCCATGGAATGTTCTCTGCAGCTTTGTGAAACCTGCTGAGTGCATTCAAGCTTCCTGAAAGGTGCAATCTTAACGATTCAAGTGAACCCTACTGATTTTGGTGATCCCATGGCTTTTCGTATAGCACTACAACTGAGACAATTTCCAATTGGGTGTAAGCAACAGCACAGACTGTCACTAATGACAATGGTAATATGTTGCAAATATCTGTCAATTGTCTGTCACAATGCTTTAGTACTGTATAGTCTAGTATGTGGGAAGAGTAGACGGTTGTCTTGTTCTTTTAGTACCCGACAATACATTTTTCAAACTTGTAGAAATCCCTGCAAAGTGTTCACATCGCATCACTGGAATCATAAAATGACAGTGCTGTACCAAATCCTATGTTGCGAGTGAGTATAACGCTCATATAAATAATCACAAAGAGCATGTAAACAACAATAACTACAGCATAACCTTGTGCTTGTCAACCTCTCTAGGGACCTTCCATGTGTGCATATTCCTGGTTCCTGGACACTAGCTGTCAATCATTTCTGTTCACAAGGGCCTCACTGAAGTTGTGTTAGAGTTAGAGTTTCCTTAGAATAACAGTTTATAAATGTGTTGCATCAGTACGAAAGCCTTAATCAAATAATCAAATGAGCTGTGTCTCACATCCTCCTTCGGGACAATTTGCATCAGTTATCTAATATGAGGAGGGATGTCATGTTTTATTGTATAGTGAAGTATATTTGAATATGACTTCAGTCTCCTCCAATGAGGAACAGAAGTATAAAAAAGAGGCACGTCCACTGTAGCGATTGTGACAGTGAACAGTCTGTTAGGTTGGCAGATAGTCTGGTTTCATTTCACCTTAATTTGAGCTAAGGACGCGAGTGAGTGCACGGAATTGGACAACTTTGGCATCATATTTAAAACTGGGTATGTTGTGTAGATAATATTCATAATATATTTAATCATACTGAAGGAACAATTTGTTTTTCCTTTGCAGTGTGTGTGCGTGCATGCATGCGTGATAAAGGGTATCAACAGTTGTGGTGTGTGATGAGTGGTGAAGGGTATTACAAATTAAACAGCCTGTTTGAACAAGTCTTTTTGCCAAAAAACGCACAGTAGCGACATATTTAATTATTGGACAAGAAGTGGCAAGTCACATTGACTATTTCTTCATGGTAGTCCAAATGGTGGTATATAAATACCTATCTCTGTTGATCACAATGATTTGAAAGCATTTAATCCCTGCAAAGTGTTCACATTCTTGAATTAAAACATAGGTAGGCTTCTTTACTGATGTGCTGGATTTGACCGCTGTCAAATCGAACCAATAACATTTAGAATAAACCTTTCAAAGGTGTTTGTAATGTAATTAGAATAGTTAAATACAGTAGTTAAGATGTTACACGATCAATTATTAATCAAACATGATTTATTTTATAGGTTATATCAACAATGTGGAATTCAGGTGGCTATATCGAATTCAAAGTCTCTTAAAAGTTCTATGTTTTATTGCAGACTGTAATTCCACTTAACCATCATGCCTGAGTATAAGCTAGCAGTAACGACAGCAGACGTGGCATTTGCCGGAACATATGACCATATATATGTCACATTGTTCGGAACTGGAGGGGAGAGCAAACGCACAGAACTGGACAATGTTGAATCAGGAGAGGTACAGTATATTGAAACCAAGTGTGGCAGGTAATAATATTACTACATTTTGAATACATATTTAAAGCTGCAATCTGTAAGTATTACCCCGGATTCTAACCCCAGTCTCCTGCGTGGGAGCCAAAACCTCTACCACTCTTATAAGATGCAACCCCCACTTGGCCAGAGGAGATATTGCGCGTACCGCTTATAAGCTTCCGGCAGTACTACTTCATAACCAGTAGGTGTCGTACCCGATACCAGGGTCTAAATATGTCAAGACCACTACTGCAGATGTGCAAATTACGTATGTAGTATCACTGTACCATATAGGTGAGTTAAAATAACGTTTTACTCATTAAAAAAAAAAATCTGGATTGCAGCTTTAATAGTTTTCAAAGAATAATTTTGTTTTTTGTTTTTGTATCTGAATAAAAGACAGAAAGAGAGAGTGAGTGAGTGAGTGAGTGAGTGAGTGAGTGAGTGAGTGAGTGAGTGAGTGTTTGTGTGTGTGAATATACATTACAATGAAAGATCTGTTTCCAAATACATTGGAACCTGTTTATGCATATCTTCCTACATATCGCCAACAGACAGTCCACTACACTGTGAAATCATCCTCGGCTCTGGGCCAAATTCTTCTCGTCAAGATTGAAAAAGAGCCCTTTTTACTGAACCCAGAAAACGAATGGTTCTGCTCCAAGGTAGTGGTGACAACTCCAGAGAACGACGTGATCCTCTTCCCCTGTCACCGCTGGGTGTCCAGGGGGGACCCGGTAGAGCTGAGAGGAGGAAGAGGTATGGTCCAAATGGAAATAAGGTTGCTTAGTTATCGTGTGTGTATGTGTGTGTGTGTGTGTGTGTGTGTGTGTGTGTGTGTGTGTGTGTGTGTGTGTGTGTGTGTGTGTGTGTGTGTGTGTGTGTGTGTGTGTGTGTGTGTGTGTGTGTGTGTGTGTGTGTCTACTGTCTATCTTTCCACAATGAATCTGGCAAAACTACTAGGCTGATCAGCATCATGTTTCTTGCGCACGCTGACAGCAGGTCAAGGATCTTAATCCTTAAATATCCTTCAAATTGGTCAATGATAACTATAGGCCTATGTCAATCACAGAGCAATCAATCCTCATCATATGGGATACACGTCCCGCAAGGCTATGGTGTGGCACTAGCCAAACGGGCAACTCACTTCAAAGGCTATAGGCACGTTCGACTCAAAGAGCTTACGGTCAAACCGGGTGCAGAATGATTCTTGATAACACAAACAACAAAGGAACCATCTGCACTCACAAACAAAGTTTTAAATGTCTTTAATGTGCCACAGCAGCAATCACAAACGTATACGTTTTGACCTATTGGCCTTTGTCAGCTGACTGACCCTTTGTTGTACAACTAGCCAATCGATTGTGCCTGTCTGTCCAGCTTATGGGATCTATACTACTAAGTAGCCAACTACAACGCTCCTGTCCCTCCAGCGTATGGGATACCGGTGGCTAGCCAATTGCAGACATGCACAGTACACATTAAACGAAAATTGTGCTAAATAGTAAATAGGACTAAAAGTTATTTGGCACATAGTCATAGGGGAACCTCTTTTGGTGCTATAGCGACTATCTTAAAGGCGCTATACTGTATATCTTTGTTAAATGGTAATATACAGAACCATTAGAGGTGCCTAAACTAAGCTGAAGAACCAGTAAAGAACCTATAAATAACCACACAGGGGCTTACAGGTTCTTTGTACCGAAAAGAACACCATATAGCACCATATAGCAGCTCAGCCACCCAAAAGAACGTTTTACGATGTATAACTGGTAATCACATGCCGCACTACACAATGGGTATACGTACACATTTCACTGCATATACAGGTACATCGCTATTATTATTAGGGTATACTGGTGGAGATTTCTGTTCTACTGAGCGCACCTTTCTAGTTAAGCATTCCTTTGGTGTTTTTGATTGATTGTGTTCTTTATGCCATTTTTAGCCACAAAGGTTTTTGAGGATGACCATCCCCGGCTTATTGACCTGCGGAAAAAAGAGTTATTACGTCGCCAAGCCATGTACCAGTGAGTTTTTTGTGTGTGTGCTCACCACAGATCAAAGCTGCTGTTTTAAACCTTATACTTTGTTGTACAACAGTGTCGCCATAAATGTTCTCAGCAAGTGAAAGGGTCATACAACACAGTATGAATTAGGTTGTAGTGTCAGAAGTCTCTTTTAGACCAAGCACTAGATTTTACATGCTGTCATTTCTCTGTCTACAGGTGGAAGACATATGCTGAAGGGCTGCCATGCATCAGCAATTTCAAGGACAACTCTGAGCTCCCGGCTGAGATCCGCTTCTCCTTCAAATATAGATCAGAACGTTTTATTTCCAAACAAACAACGTGAGTCAATAACCCCTTTCCCAATTCCACTGGAAGCAGGAAATCCACTGACAATGTTCCATATTGGCATAATGTGGGGACAGTAGCCGGTGTCAATTTCCATAAATTCCGTATTCCATTAATTTCCCCACTCTTGACCGAATACTATTTATATGACACTTCACCCACAGCTGAAGTGGGAATGAAAGTGCCAGATTTCTGTAACACATGAAAAAAAGCTCTTCATAAGAACAATGTTGGTGTAACTAAAAGATTTTTTTCACTGTGTTGCTCGAAGGGGGCTGTGCGTCTGTTTGCATGTCTTTCCACGGCTATCTGGCGAACCGCTTGACCGATCAGTGCCACATTTCTTAATGTGCACACTGCTAGTAGGCCAGGCGTATAAATCCCTGATTTTTTTCCCCCATATAATAATTTCCTTTCTTTGTGAATATTGTTCACACACCCATTTTGGTATTTTGTTATATTAAAGTACCTTGTAACTTTGCTAGAAACGTGCCATACAAATAAAGCTTATTATTGATTATAAAGTAGATATAATTCATATCTGAGTAAAACAAATGACCTCGTTCCGGTCATCATCTGTATGACAATATAGAGATAACTATACAGAGTCAGAAACGTGCATCTTTTTGTTCATTTTCAGTAATGCCGAACTCGCACTGAAGGGCCTCAAAGACTCTACTGATCAGTGGAAAGACCTTGAGGCCATGAAAAAGGTCTTCTGGTTTAACAAGACACCCATCTCTGGTACGAATGGCCTGCAGGTTTGCTGTCAAGCCTTTACTGCATCATTCTCTTAAAATAGTAAAATAAAAAAACTATTCCCACATGCATTTACAGTGCAACAAATCTGCTTTTGCTTAATACTGTAGTTGACCTTGGTCAGAATGACATACTTTCACCACTTCATTAGAGACATTAAAAATAAAATGTACCTTCCAGAGTATGTCTCCGAGCACTGGATGGAAGATGAATTTTATGGATACCAGTTTCTGAACGCAACCAATCCAAATGTGATCTGCCGCTGTTCCAAACTTCCCTCGAACTTTCCGGTCACTGAGGAGATGGTGAAGCCCTTCTTTGAGGATGGCAGCTCTCTGCAGATGGAGATGATGGTATTGAAGTGTACCTTAGGATGTATTATAATTTCAATATTATGGCACAAGTGAAAGGTGGCTTAAGTGGTTAAACATTTGATTTGGTATTAGTAAATTAAAAAACATGTGTTTTATAGTGATAACACATGTTATAATTAAAGGCTATTTTTACACAGATATGAATATGGGTGTGCTTTTGGTTTTTAACTTGCCCTTTGGTGAGCCTTGGGCACAAAATGTTTGAAAACCAGTCCGGTAAGCCACCTCTTTCTCCGACACAGAAAGGCAACATATTCATCTGTGACTACAAGAAGATGGATGGATTGCCCACCAGGGAGGACAAAGGTGAACCATTGCCTCTGACTCCTGGTTTTTGCTTGTTCTACATGAACTCTGAGAAGAAACTGATGCCCATTGCAATTCAGGTATTTATTGCTGATGCAGTGAATCACTGCCTGCATTCCTACTGTAAAGAGTCAAAGTCACTGGACAAGTTATTTGACACATAAACTATCAATATACTTTGGTGAAAAAAAGTGTGCAAAATTCCAATGACATATTGTATTAAAAATGTATAATAATATGTCTTTTTTGACATCCCAAGCTGAATCAGCAACCTTCAGAGCAAAATGCAATTTATCTGCGTAGTGACCCAGAGACCGACTGGCTGCTAGCCAAAATGTTTCTGAAAAATGCAGATACCCTCCTAAATCAGACTGTCTATCACCTTCTGAATACTCATTTGCTGGCAGAGGTCTTTGCAATTGCCATTCTACGATGCCTTCCGGGTATTCATCCCATCTACAAGGTATGATCATGTGGAAAGATTGTGCAGCTATTTGATCTGTTTGTCTCCGGTCCCGTTTTTATGGCCTGAACTGGGCATTTTATTTCCGCTTCAAAGTCAAACCTCTCAGACCATAAATCTTTGTAGCACAAACTGGCTGTGCTGTTTTCCTACAGTTTTTAAAGCCCTATGGAGTTTATTTCATAAAGTTATAACATGTCTAGGGCTGAATCTATGTCTGTATATGAAGGTTTTGTGAATAAGATCAGACCATAAGGTGACAAAAAACATTGCTATACTGTAGCTTAATTATCAACCCTCTGATTATAAAGAAAAACATCACATGGATGCAACTTTTTTTGCCTTGAATGTTTGACATTAATATTCTTCTTTCTATTAATATATTCATAATTATTTTTATGTCCAGTTGCTGATGCCTCACTTCCGCTACACCCTCCAGCAAAAATTTCTAGATCGTGAGCAACTTGGGCCAGGAGGAATTCTGGCTGAAGTATGAATTTCACATGGATAGAAATATTCACGTACACTGAAAATACATTCACAAACATTAAAACTTGAATGACTTATTTTGAAAATCATTGTTGATGTTTTAGTTCGGGATACTAGCATACATGCTGTCTTTCTGTAGAGTACACTAGCAACAGAGGGGATAACAGAGCTGATGAGAAAGGCTCACTCTGAAACGACCTACAGCTTTCTGTGTCTGCCAGAGAACATCACAGCACGAGGACTGGAGTCTATCCCTAACTTCTACTACAGAGATGATGGACTCAAGCTGTGGGATATCATCACTAGGTGAACATAATACAATTTGCTGTTATGACATAACTTACTCTCACATACATACTCTCTTTCCTCCCTCCCTCCCACACACACACACACACACACACACACACACACACACACACACACACACACACACACACACACACACACACACACACACACACACACACACACACACACACACACACACACACACACACACACACACCAGAGTTTTTAGTACTATTAAACACCAGGTTATTGTTGTAAATAAATAGCATAGTCTCTCTAGAGGTGGTTGTCAAACTTTGTCATTTCAGGGACCCCCAGTTTGATATGCATATTAGGCCACGGCCCCCATCCATCTGTAAGTGTAAAAATTGAATCAAATGGACCCATAAGGCGCCATCTGGTTCCATTTGTAGACTCCCTGAGTTATAGTCCTGTGTTTACGGTCCATTTGGTTCCTAATTACCAATACTTTAGCAGAAGACTCCCCGGAAACCCTCAACCCCCAAGGACCCCTGGGGGTCCCTGGAACCCACTCTGGGAACCACTGCTCTAGAGAAAGAGAGTGGATAGATATGCAAATAAATATAAAAAAATAAATAACATAACACAACATTTTGCACAACTAACTTTTTAGACATCAATATCTTCTGTGTTTCCTCTCCAGCTTTGTGAGGGCCATAGTGCAGTACTATTACCCCTCAGACAGTGATGTGTGTAAGGACACTGAGCTCCAGGCCTGGGTCAGTGACATATTCACCTATGGCTTCTTAGGAAACAAGAGCTCAGGTAATGCAACGTATGTCCTTCTAGCATAGTGTTGGGTTAACAGCAAACATGTGAATGAATATTTAACATGACTGGACATTGACAAAAGCGTATACCATATCAAAATGCCTGCTGGACGGTGACCCAAACAAAACAGGGATTCCTGCTACCTTCCTTGTTGTGGAGGAGGTCATCAAGTTCATCACCATGGTGATCTTCACGGTGTCAGCTCAGCATGCTGCAGTCCATGGTGGGCAGGTGAGATGAAGGGATAGTCAACGCTTCCCTGACTGTTGAAACACACACAGATGTATCTTTGTAAAGCAGCCAGACGCAGACCTGATAGACTAAGGCTTATTTTTAGATGTTGCAGCAAGTACACGTGTCTCTCTGTTTTAGTTTGACTACAACAGCTGGATGCCCAACAACCCTCTCATGCTGCTCAAAGCTCCTCCAACCACTAAGGGGAACTCTACCATGGAGACCATTTTGGAGACGTTGCCAAACAAGAGGATCACCACTAGGTGTATGGCAACCGCATGGATGCTGAGCCAGAGATTTGACTTTGTACGTCCAATATCGCATGAAAGAACACACGCCGCTGACCCCACTACGTTTCACAATAATAATTGCCTTCCTCAGGTTCCTCTGGGTTCATACACGGATGAATGCTTAGACGAGGAAGCGCCCAAGCAGATGATCAAGAGTTTCCAAGAAGAGCTGTCCCGTCTCAGCGACTCTATCGCAAAGAGGAATTCTGAGCTCCTCGTGCCCTACAACTACTTAAACCCAGCTGAAATAGAAAACAGTACATGCATTTAAGTAGGCCTCTGAGCGTGGTGTAACATGGGTTACGTTACATAGGCTAATTATGTTTGTTTCTTATTACTCTCCTCCTGTGAGAACAGAAATTAATTCACGTTTATTTCATTGTAGATCCACTACAGTACATAATGATATCAGAGCTAGCTCTACTGATTACATGCATGGTGTTTATGATATATGGTATTTCTCTTCAAATTATGTTAAGAATTCCTGCATAACAATTTACCACAGTATGGTGTGACAACTGTATTACTGCCACAGTAAATATCAAACAAGTGATAATGTCTTTTTGGAATTTTAACAAACTATACACTCGGGTATTTATAATTGTAATATTGTGTTTCGTTTGCTTGATGTTTTGTGTAAAGCACATTGAATTGCCTTGCTGTTGAAATGTGCTATACAAATAAAATTGCCTTGCCTTGCCTATTAAAATACTGTCCTTAGCCCACATAACTATTAACTCTCAAGGGTTGAAATTAAATTAAAAATTCTCTTCCCGGGGACCTTGCTCTTTCTTTTCCTTTGCCTACCGAATCCAATGCTGATGAGGGATGACAGAAAAACATTGGAAATCCCAGATCACCCGTAGCTAGTGAGCTCCTCCTTCCCCCTTGCGAGTCTCCTTTGTGACTAATATGCTGTGGCTGACAAGATGCTGTGGCTCAGGTGTAGTGCCACCACCAACTGGCTACTTGGCAGGGTAACAGAGTGGAACTGACCGTGGTGCTGGCTGCCCTCCATGCATGCCGGCTGAGGTCAGTCCATCAGATAGGCCAGAGCTGGACAGCCCCTCTATCCACAGAGAGGGAATTACACTTTGTTCTCCGGGCATCACAAATACTGTGGTTTTTGTACTCACATTCTGCAAGAAATATTCCATAGATGTCTAAAGGGGAGGTGATTCTGATCCCATACAATGACTTTGTATATCACAGTGAGTGCCAGGTGACATCCATCCACGAATACTGTATAACTGCAATGGATCATGTAAATGTACTTGAAATTTGCAGTTATTATTGGACTTGTTCCTTCCATGAGATTATAGATGCCGTACATAATACAGCTTTGGCAGATAATAAGTATAATTCAGAAATGCCATCCCACAAACACAAACACAGCAGAGTATTTGATTGGCTAGACGCTAGAACATAGATTTAAAAAAATAGATAGATCATAAGCACCATACCTCAGTGTTCACAGCCGTCACACCCGGTGACACTTATTTCTATGGATACCGTCCATAACCAACACAGCTTCATATTGAACAAGCGCCTTAACTAACGTCCATAAGTATATCATGCACAGTATACATCTGCTGCTATGCTAACGCACCTTTATATCTTATCTCAGGTGCCATGTGTAAATATGTAGATAACCTGTTTTGTTTTTTTTGTTCTCTTGTTTGATCTCCTTTCCCCCTTGCCGCCCCCCCCCCCCCTCTTCTTCTTCCCTTTCTTTTTTTCTATGGAAATAACGATACAATAGGAACTATGCACGAAAACGAATTTCCCCCACTTTTTTACATCTGTCAAGCACTTCACAGAGCCATATGAATATGAATATTGACTATTGTGTCTTGTCCGAGGTTTATTCAGAATATACTTTTCTTGGTATGCAAGGCTTTTAAAAGGTCTTATTCATGGCAGCCATGTTGGCATAAATACAGCAGTTGTGCGAGGGTACGGTCACACATACCTTGGTGAGGGAGTAGCCAATGCATGCCAAGGTGTCAGATGCGTGAACAACCCATGCTGTCTTGTGGATTGTTGTGAGCACTGGCAAAGCAGATTTTCGGGAGTGTAGTTCGTTTGACTTATGTTGGAATGGTCGACTGACTGAAAGGATACTACAAGCTTAATGCCTGCCAAGTGGGGTCAACGACATGCGTCTTTGGTCTTTCCTATTGGTTGATGCCTGGTTGAAGTTCACTAATGTTGAACTCCATGCTTCTGATGTGTTGAAAGCAACATCAACACGCCGCAACCGGTAGCTCCATCTTTTTGTTCCCATAGAATACTGTATGTGTGACCATGCCCTAATGTTGTTTCATTTACAAATGTTACTCTGTTGAAATATTATGTTTTCCTTTAACATGGCGGACTACATTGCAAACTATCTTTTCTTCTGAATGTTTCTGAAAACATTTGAGGTAAGGAATCAATGCCGTAAGAGACAGTTGGTATGCGGAGGAGTTGTGGTTCAACGCCGTTGATTGGCTGAGATACGCCCAGCCCCTGTTTCACTATGAAATACGCCACGATATGCTCGCAAAAAAACATTGCACATTGTCTTTGACCTCTTAAACCCTCTATGCTTGATGAAACAGATCTGAGTTGGCTCTGTACTTGGTCTGCTCTTATTTTCTTCTACACTAAATCTCTTTGCCGAGATCTTAGCAGATCTACCTATGGACTGCAGATCGCATAGCGACATCGCATTGCGACATCGCATAGCGACATCGCATAGCGACATCGCATTGCGACGCATTGTGAGCTTGTAGATCTGTTATTTCTGCTGAATCTTCCCCAGAAAAGGGGGCACTCAGGTTGAAGTGGTTAAAGATCAACTCCCTCTTTAACACTGAACGGTTCTCATTTGAAGCATGCTAGGGTTTTATCATCAAAAAGAGACAGAAAGTAATTTTACTATAACAAGCATCCACCAAGGCCAAACAGTGGGCTGCTTGCAATAATAATAATGGCTGAATTCCTGTGGAATTCAGTGTCAATACCTCTGTTGAACTCTCTACTGTATCTTTCACACAGCCTCCAGACACCAATACTGTCAGTTGGATATGTCCCAATGTGAATAGGAAGCTTCCTGTTGCCATCTGTAGTGATGTGTGTGTGCGTGCGTGCATGTACACGCGCGCGCGCGCGTGTGTGCATGAGAAGGAAGAGACAGAGAATGCTTGATTGTTTTCTACACAAGCTATATGAAAATTGTAAGAATGACAAGTTGCCTCCTCTATATGCAGACGGTGACATTTTGCTTATGAAGTTATGAAATTCGATCTTTACCGCAGTGGATCAAATGCCATTTATCAGTGAAGATGACATACCATTTATCATACCAAAGCGAGACTGACAGCATGTTGTCTTCTTAGACAGAGGCTAGGTTCATTGACCTTGGGACTTGGTTAACAGAGATAGATCACAAATCGATACATTTCATCTCTTAATTGACCCCACTGGGTCATGTCTATTATACCCGGGTTGTTATTTATTGTCTTTCAGCACTGCGTATGTATAATGCTGGTGCAACAAAAGGCAATTGGAGTCCTTTAGGAGATGGATAGGCCATGTTGACATCAATTACATCTCACCTGAGTATTAATAACACCTCACAGTTGATCCAAGTTATTGAATTCTTCTAAAACTTTCATCCACAAAAAAAAGAAGAAACAGCTAGTATATAACTATGTCAACAGTAAAGGATGTTGATTGCAATTATTGCAAGGTCTTGATTGCGGTTACGGTGGATGTTAATGTGAGGCTTAGGTTTAATAGAGAATTATGATTAGTGGTATTTCATCTTGGCCAGAAAGTAAAAACTAAAATTTAGACCTTGTTCAGCACATACTGGACATGATTCCTTTCATCCAGCTGTGATCAATTAAATGAACTCAGCATTGATGGCAATAATAACATTTACTCCCGCACAGACTTAATTATTAGCTGCTAAATTCATTCTAAAATTCTGTGCTGCAGCCTAGACAACGTGAAGTGAATATATGAGCGCTGGTAGTAAAGGATGCATACATTACACTCTGATCCTTGAAGATTTCCTCCATAATTGTTCAGTGGTGTTTTTAAGCATCTTTGATATCAAGAGTGAGTGCTGATGCCATGGTTAGGTGTTGAGGGAGAAGGAGATGTAATTTTTTTTTAGAAAATCTCGACTCGTCTCTGTTTCGTTTTAAAGTAGAAACCTCAACGGCCTGACAGATTAGATGAGATGTCGACAAATCAGCATTATGTTTGTGTTCTAATCATACTAAGAGCTTCTTATGATTAGAGTCACTGTTAATCAAATTGGGAAGCCTTAAAGATGAAAGAAATTATGGTTTCTCTACGTATGAGGAGGTAGATATAGTGGGGTCTTTTGTGTTTTGTTTTTTTGTGGTTGCTGCGTTGTTGTGGATTTACAGCAATATAAATCTGGGCCTCAGTAGCCATAAGTTAGTATCATTAAATTGTTACTGCTACTCAGCATCCAAAAAGTCGAGGAGGGGTAAGTGTTTGACAGGTTAATCAAAACACATCAGTCACATGTCTCTGTTCTATAAATCACTTTTTTTATGCTTTAAGTTTGCACTTCATTTTGGTTATTGTCCCCTGTCCGAATAATCCATCATGCTGCTTCCACGGGAAGGGGACCATAGAATATAATATACCTAATATCATAATTATTATTATTATTATATAATGTATATTTATAATTATCATAATAATAATAATAATTATTAACAATAATGCAAAACATTATTTTGTATATTTTGTGTGCATAGTAGTACATACAAGGTGTATCCTTACCACAAGATTAAGATTTTGCTTGGGATAAGCTTGATGGACTGGATCAGGTACTGTATATGCATGGTACAGTATGAAAATAAGCCAACCTGAACCAATTTATAACTGGTAATTAAAGTGGCTAGGCTTTAAATGAGGAGGGACAGTAGAGAGCGCATGCATGGCACTGCATGATAAGTGGGTTTCGCCTACCCATTTTCCTTTCCCCGTGCGTGAGTCAGTAACGCCAGATGCCAAAGCTGACAGCTCAGTTAACATGGTAATCATGAGATCAATGAGTGCTAAACGACCCAGTGAAAGAAAAGTCCATCATTTCTATGGCTCCATGGGGAAAGAGCTGCCACGTAATATACAGTAATTTTACCTATTTACATTTATTTAGTTAAAAGAAATATGGTTTCAATTCCCTACATGGATAGCATTGTACCCTAGGGATTACATCATCACTATTATCAGGTGCACCGATCACATTCGCCCACTGTCATTCCTGGAATACAAACCATGTTTTTGTTTAGCCATTACATTTTAAAATGTGTTTTTAACCTGGAAATGTGCAAGCTGAAACAGAGATAGCCTTTGGCAGCCACGATGGTGCGGTAACTATGACTTAATGTTCCTCAATGTCTGTATTACAAACTCAGGCAGGGAAACTATGTCATTGGTGGAATCTTGAATGCTGCTGTGATCCCATCTGATGTCCCAGTGTATTCATTGTCCAATATCATAAAGCCTCACCAGGCCACTGAAGGAGAGAGAGGGGGGGATGGGGGGGATTATCTATGGTGGTCTGACAAGGACTGTTTTTTTTACGCTGTCTGACATGGATTCTGTCAGACGCAGAATAACATTGGTGGCCATACACCCCCTCTCACTCACACACACACACGCACACAAACAGATCAGTCTCCAACAGACTAACACACACACACACACACACACACACACACACACACACACACACACACACACACACACACACACACACACACACACACACACGCACACACGCACACACACACACACACACACACACACACACACACACACACACACACACACACACACACACAGTTACGAGTACGTCATCTCACAGAAGATTTACTATGATATTTTGTTGTTAACCTGATCTACTGGAAGGCTTTTAGCTTGAACTTCCATTCAGTTTAAGATATCTTAAACTGAATGGAAACTGACCACAGGAAGCTGGAATCAACAAGCCGTAAAAATGCTGATGTAACTAGCTTTCTAGATCTGCAAGAGAGTTTAAACTTAAACTCAAGAGAGTTTAAGGCTGAAGATGTTCACGTTGTCAATTACACACCATTAAAAGGGCTAACCAGATAATGATGAGAGAATACAAATATCAGGATTACGTCCTCGTCTCCTCGATAATGGGCATCTTTTCTCATTCTCTTTCTCTCAACATAATACTATGTTGGCTGGCGAACAAAAAGAAGGCAAGGATTTTTCTGTCCCTCTTTAGCAACCAAACCCTCCCTCAAGAATTGCAATGCAAAGCGTTTTCGCATCCAAATCTAAATCATTCTATTTTGCTTATGTAGCAGAGCCGGGAGTAAAACTCTGGCATGTCCAATACCATAAAAGTTCATTTGTTGTCTCCGCTATAGGCCGAAGGCGTGGCCGAGACTATGTTTTCGCCCCTGTCCGTCTGTCCTTATGTGTGTGTGTGTGTGTGTGTGTGTGTGTGTGTGTGTGTGTGTGTGTGTGTGTGTGTGTGTGTGTGTGTGTGTGTGTGTGTGTCCGTTCCTAAGTGAGCAGACAATTTCTGGCACCGTTGGACCAATCGGCGCGAAACTGTGCACACAAACTCCCTGGAGGCCAGAGCAGAACCTCTGCCCCAAAATGTTCACATCAGCCTATTATAGCGCCACCACAAGGCCGATTTTTTGCTAAACAAATTCCTCCTTTATCCAAACATCACACATCAGTATTTTTCATATTCCATCCTGATTGGCTGTTTATATGGCAGCTTTTAAAATGCAACAATTGCAACAATGTTTAAATTTGATCTTAAATGAATACTGATCAGGAACCCATAGCCCTCTAGGTTAAGGGAACAGTTTTGTTTAGAAACACACAGCTGTCCCTTTGGGTTATGGGAACAATATCACTTGTATATCTCAGCTCTAACTTACAGGTGACAAGCGTCAAAATATGCTACATGGTGCACTTTTAAACCACTCTGGTATCCTGGTATCTCCTGTGTGTTAACCATGTTAACTGAGCTGTCGTGACCTGTCCAGCTCTGGGACTTCTGAATCATTCAGCGTTTTCTGCCACTTATGGCGCCCCTGGCTAGATGAGCCAACATATGGCTGCCAGAACCCCAGACTGGTAGACCCATAAATCACTGATGACAGCACATAATGAATGCAGATCTATCAGAAAGGGCTGGTTTGCTACTCTTTCTCTGAAGCGACAGTACAGTATAAGTTTGGCTCTGAAGACAGTAGTTTAGAGAGTTCAGAAAATCAGAGTAAAAATGATACACATAAACTCCATCTAGTTAGGGTTTGGGCCTGATAACCGGTTTCCGGGTAGGCAAATTATTCAGTTTTGATAAGCTCAGGGTCAAACATATCACTTCTTTTTACCCCAGATCTGAAATATTTTCCATGTTTTAATTTTGAAACTGAATTAATAAATAAGCTGATTCGTACTTTTGAACCACAAGCCTTACTCCTAATAGCCATGTAATATGTATGAGCTGTTCTATGCCTGAGATTGCAATACGCTGGCATGTACATGCTTTAAGCTCCCACCGCAATGATGCATCCAAAATAAGAGGGGTGAATTTAATTTGCATCTGATTTAATTATATTACAGCTTTTACCCGCCACAGAAACAGATGCCTCATGCCAGGCAGTTGTTGTAAATAAGAAATAGTTCTTAATGACCTGCCCAGTTAAACACAGCTGAAATAACAATGATAATTTGTATTGCCTTTTAACTTCTTTAGGTATAATATCACATAATGAGAGTGTTATGTTGTCAAGGACATCATTGTACCCTCTCAAAGCCCCTATCCCCAGTCTCCTGATCTTCCTACCTCACCTTCATTACAGTTTCTGATCAGCACATCTGGGCCTCATAAGTGGACAGATGGAGGGTAGATGAGGCCTGTCTTAAGACTGGAAACCAAGCAGGTGTTCACAACTTACAGTACAACAGGGATATATTTGCCTGACGCAATTAACTCTCCTCGGACGTTGTTGAAGGCCTTTTGCAGAAACTCGATAGTCTCACATGCACTGCTGATGCACGGCTGATACTTGACGCAATATTTAAATTGCTTTTAGCAGAAACTCGATAGTCTCAAATGCACTGCGGATGCACGGCTGATCCTTGACGCAATATTGAAATGTAAATTAGCACAGATCAGATCAATGCCATTTTTGTAAGATGTTCTTGGTCAGTTGACGTGACAGTAACGGACCACTTAAACATACTTCATTGGCCGGGGCACCCCAGGAGTCTGTACTTGGGCCACTTCTTTATTCCCTTTCACCAAATCTATTAGACAAAAATAATATGCTCAACGAATGTTCGCCTATGACATGGCCAGAATAGGGACGTCAGGGTTCATGTGGTCAATAGCTCACAAAACAGCACGAGAATATGCAGCATTTTTCTCTCCTGCCAAATTACTTAGTCCATCAGGTTTTTAAAAATGAACCTATAATAGCTGCAGAGGACTTTTTTTACACTGTTCTCCAACCGCTTTCTCTCCAGAAAGAGTCTTATTTCCTTCTGTCAACCTGTCGACCTGCATAATATAATATCAGTTTATTGTATAATGTATATCTCTCTCTCTCCCTCTCTCTACCCCTTTCTAGGCACATGTACACACACGCCAATAGACACACGGAGGCATACATTTTTACCTCAAAACCTTCTCCAAATTATCTTGCAAGTCAGAGGGGCTGTGAAACTGCCAGGATGATGGTAGGACAGAGGGGGATTGTGGGTAATTTCATGTCACATTTCCAGCATACTTAAGAGTAGACAGATAATAACTTAGAGTCCACAGTGACAGAAGTTACACCCATGTCTACAAATTCTACATTTTTGCACACATCCTTATTCATCTGAAGGTTATGCTGATCTTTTTTTCTTTTTCTTTTTTTGTATAGACATTTGCATAAAAATTCATGAATTGTTTATTTTTATAATGGGGTTATTTAGCTCACTGGCTTAGCTAGATCACCTCTTTGACGATTATAGCACTGACATATAGCATGGAAGCCAGCTCATTAAGAATCGCTGCAGACTTGTTCTATTCCTTGGACATAGACATGACTTATTGTTCCTCTGTGGTTGGCTGAAGAGTGCCAGCTTGGCGTAATCAATGTTGGTTGAGGTGCATAGATAGGGATGAACAATTCATCCACACACACACACACACACACACACACACACACACACACACACACACACACACACACACACACACACACACACACACACACACACACACACACACACGTCTCCTCCTTCACGTCTCTTTCTCGCTCCCTCCCTCCCTCTCTCGCTCCAAACGCTACATTGAACTTTGTTATCACTCTTCCCTCCAACTGTCTCTGTCTTCACTTCCTGTTCTTCTCTTCTTTGTTTCTCTGAGTTCTGATTGCAAACTACTCAGGTGAGACAGTAGCCCAATAGAATTAATGATCTCATTTGGGCCCAGAAGCACCTGTCACTGAATCTTGTAGCCTACTCTCATTCTCTTTCCTTTCCTCTCATTATCTCCGCCAGGCAGTAGTGATGGGAACTATCGTTCATTTCAGTGACTCGAGTAATTTCGTTCCTGTTCACTAAAAAGATTAGTTCCCATGATTCCTTCACCGTTTACCCTCCTCACGTAGTGCAGTCCAATGACGAAAGCGGAACATCTCTCTTCAGCCAGTCAAAATGCTGCATTTTTCAATTGACTGACTGAACCTTGCATCACCAGGCTTTCTAAATGGAGGAAATTGAACGACACGAAGAATGATAACTTTTGAGGAAGTGACCATGTTCGTTCCTGACCCAACACTATCAAGCAGCGATAATGTTTT
Source organism: Gymnoscopelus braueri (assembly GCF_963280865.1). Classification (NCBI taxonomy): domain Eukaryota; kingdom Metazoa; phylum Chordata; class Actinopteri; order Myctophiformes; family Myctophidae; genus Gymnoscopelus; species Gymnoscopelus braueri. The sequence continues at coordinate 27,360,610 of NC_137616.1, read as the reverse complement.
CATTATTCTAGTCACATGACATGGCTATGATTGCTTTCCAAAGTTTGCAAGGGGCATATCTTACAAAAAATGCCAAAAATAATTATTCTTATCACAAATTGAGGACAAAAAAGACATTAAAAAAATTGGTATTTTTAGGAAAGCTTAAGAAACAGGATATTTACTTGCGACCCATTATGGGTCGTGACCTGATGTTTGGGAAAGCATCATTTACAGTCAAGGCTGGGGTCTAGATTATGCTTCTGTTTTTAATTCAGACTGGCATCTTGCACTCTCTCTACCATGCCACAATACCCACCCTCCCTCAGGAAGAAAGGCTTTGGACTGGAGGAGAGAGAGTGGCTTTTATGCTGAAGTGCTTATGTGTGTCCTCCTGACACTGAATCATGGTGCTGGGATCTGATTAAATTGTGTGCACGCACGCATACACACATGTCCAATTTTACAAGCATTTTCTAGCATTAGTGGTAAAGGTGGTAACAGTGATGTGTTTTTAATCAACATTCAGGAAACCACACACACATTAATTGTTAAAGACACTAAAACTTGTATTGCCTCTGTGCCTGTGCAAGCAAACAATGGCTCCAGAGGTACAGGCACTTATGCAACCATTGTCAACAGCCTTACGCTTCATTTAATGACAAGCCCTGTGTGCCAGCCCTAAAAATGCCCCACAGTCACTGCAGTGAGTGAGTGACTGTGTTTATTCAATATATTTTCCTAAAACAATGGAGAGCTGTGTAAGGCAGCAACAATGGTTGTTGATCAGAACTGTATCCCTCCTCCCTAAAGTAAAAAGTTAAATGCCAAATAGTGTCACACTTCAGAACAAAGGCTATGAGTTTAAAGTCTCTTCCCATCTTAACTGGGCAAGTAGATCAAGCAGATGGACTCCCCAGTACCCCATTTGCAACACAGTAGTATACCTGGTGAAACACTTATAATCGGCTGATTGTTTAGAACCGGACTCAAGAGCCACTGTGAAGGCCTAGCTGGGTTGTAAGGCCAGCTAGTCGTCCTGAATATGCCATCCGTGATTAACTGGGTTGTAAGGCCAGCTAATCTCCTGCTACTCTGGAGAGAGTTAAGATGATCTTCGAGCGTCGCCGAGGACACTGGATTGTCTGATGAGCTATTCCTGATTGGGTCTATGTTGTTCACTCTGGAAGGGTTAAGACTGGGTCTAATGCCGATCATGAGATTAGTTCAACCCTGACATACGGCTTGTTTTATACCACTAAGGGTGGCTCCTGACATCACGGCGGTGATGTCAGGTGGTGTCAGGCATTCCCACATATGGAGCTGGCTATGTCTGTCATGCCCAAACCGGGGACTATGATGTCAGTCCTGGATGGTTCCGGTTATCTCTGTATATGGGGTTTCTAGAAGGAGTGTTCTGATGTCAGAGCTAGGTATGTTTTAGGAATCTCCTTTTCTAGCTATTCTATACTGTCAGACTTTGTCTCCATTTATGGGGATAGGCGAGTATGGGTGAGTATGCCCTGAATGTTCGTAACACCTGGATTCTTAAAATGTTACCAATACCTTAGAATATGTACTAATGATATGATACAAAGCCATCCAATCAGATTTGCATTACAAAGTTGTCCAGTAAGAATTGGTTTAGCCTGGTGGCTCAGCAACTTAGTGCACAGACCACGATGCTTCAGTGAGCACAAGGACCTGGGTTGGAATGAGAGCAGGTCTATGTTACCTCGATCCCATGTTCCCTCAGCCAACCCAACCCTACAGTAACTCCAACTGCAGAAAATCTGAGTTGTGTGTCACGGTCCGCTCCTCAGCCCTTGGACTTTATCTGTGTTTATTACTTTTGGACTTTTACTATGTATTCCTGTTCTGTTTTGGTCTTCTAGTTCTGTGTAGTTTGTTGCCTTGGTGTTCTGTGTCTTATTTTGTAGTATGGTTCCTATTGTTTCCTGTCTGCTTAGTTATCCGTACCTGTCTTGTCTAACCAGTCCTGTGATTCCCAGTGTTTCCACCTGTGTCCCCTTAGTCCTCTAGCCTATCCCATGATTGTATGTTGAGTTCACCTGTGTCTAGTTAGTCTTTGTCTATTTGTATGCCCCTGTGTGTTAGATCCCTTGTCAGTTCGTCATCGTATTTTGATGTGGTTAGTTCTTGTGTTTTCCACGTCTTTGATAATTCTAGTGTATACCTAAGTCCATGCTTCCTTGTGATCTCCCAGTGTGGGGTTTTTGAGAAATAAACCTCCTTGAATATTCACTGCTCGGCCTGTATCTGTCGTTCTGCATTTTGAGTCCTACTCCTCCTGTACCACACCTTGACATTACGAACTGACCAATATGGACTCAGCAGAACGACAGCTTTTTCGGCAGAAGGTACAGGAGTTCGACTCTGCTGTGAATAGCCTCATCGCTTCACCTCCCAGCCAGCATGCTGAGCTGCTGGGGAGGATTTCAGCCCAGCAGCAATGGTTCGGTGAGCGGCCATGGGTGAGCCACTTTGTTCCTCACCTCGATGTGGTCCGGAAGAGGCTGAATGGCTTTCAGCTGTCCAGTTCTGGTCCCACTGCTTCCCAGCCTGCTAGTGACCAGCCCATGCCCCAGTCAGTTAGACTCGGGTTTGTGGGCCTCCAGCCAGCGTCTGCGTCTGCCTGCCCTGACCAGCTGAAGCCCCCGATGGTGAGCCTGATGGCCTACTTCAGTAGCAGGGTCAAAATCCCGGTCTATGCTCCTGAGCCAGCCCTAGATCCATACCTGGGCACCCGCTTGGCTCGGGGAGGACCGCGTAGTGCCACCAGACGGGGAAACCTCTCCGTGGGTCACCATACCCATCCGGTCCTGGGCTACAACAAACACCGGTCTCCAGCGCAGCCCAGCACGCCGCCGCCCAGCTCGCCGCCACCCAGCTCGCCGTTGCCCAGCTCGCTGCCGCCCAGCACGCCGTCGTGCAGTTCACCTGCTGCCCGGCACCCTGCTGCCCGGCACCCTGCCGCCCGGCGCTCCGCTGCCCGGCACCCCGCCGCCCGGCGCCCTGCTGCCCGGCACCTCGCTGCTCAGCACCCCGCTGACCGGCATCCTCCTCGCTGTCTTGCGACAGTCTGAGAGTGTTCAGTGCTGGGTCATAAGTTGTTTGTCAGGTTCCATGCTTAGTGTAATGTTTTGAGTTCTGTATTGGTTGTAATTCTGCATTATTCCTACTAGTAAAGTTATGTTTGAGATCCTCATCTCCTGCTTTGTCTGAGTTCCTGCTTTTGGGTCCTACAACACCTTTCGTTCCTGACATTGTGTTAGAAAGCCTTCCAATCAGAATTACCGTTACTAAACCGTGCAATCAATGCCAGTCAATCAGAATTGCAATTATTAACTGTCCAATCAGACTACTGTTATGTACCCTCCCCTTGAGACATACACATACGATTTGTGTGTTCGGCCAGTCCTTGCAAAAAGGTAAAGTCATAAATGTCCATGTCTACCACCAGAAAGTTGCACTCAAACGACCCACAAAGTTGGCCAGTAAATACCAGTGGTAATCGCGTATAATTTCAACACATACAGTACAGTAGTAGACAAGTGGCAAACTATGTTCCAGGCTAATGGTAAAGCTCTCCATATCTCTCAAAAGGCCTTGCCTTTTGCCAGTCCACACTTGTAAATAAAAATAAATAAAAACTAGAGGTCTCCGCCAGGTCAGGTAGGTTATTGTGCCTCCTGGTGGCGCTATAATAGGCCAATGTGAAAAGGGTGACATTTGCTCCTCAACATAGTGTGAATGTGCGTGCAGTTTGACCGCAATCGGACGCTGCGTTCATGATTTGCGGCATTTTGTTCAAAACAAGCCACTACTGCAAACTTTAGATGTCAATCTTAGTCAATCAGGATGGAATATGAAAAATCAAACACATCCGTCTTGATCACATGACTATAGAGATCATGTGTACCGATTTGCGTGAAATTTGGATAAAATCGGAAGGAGTAATATAAAAAAAATGTTTTATATAAGTCGGCCTCCTGGTGGCGCTATAAAAGGCAGATGTGAAAAATGCAGGCAAAGGTTTTTCCTTGACCTTTAGGGAGTGCGCTTACAAAGTTTTACACAGATCGGTGCAGTTATAGGTAAAAACACGAATCGGCCTGTTATAGCGCCACCATGAGGCTGATTTGAACATTTTCAAGTGGCATTTCTTCCTCGGCACAGTGGAAATATGCATACAAAATTTCAAGGAAATTGCATGCTGTGTTTATGATTTGAGGCATTTTGTTCAAAACGGAGCACTCCTACAAACTTTGGAAGACATTTTTAGCCAATCAGGATGGAATATGAAAAATCTGAAAGACCCGTTTCGTTTAATGACTATAGAGATAGTGTGTACAGATTTGTGGGATTTTGGGACAAAATCTGTAGGAGTACTGTCAAAAAATATGTTTTGCACAAATCGGCCTCAGTGGCACTAAAAAAGGCCCATGTGAAAAATTTGGGGCAGAGGTTCTGCTGTAGCATCCAGGGAGTGTGTGTGCACAGTTTCACTGCGTGCAAGCCACCGGTGCCGGAGATTAGCTGTCCACAGACAGAATGACGGACGGACAGACACACGGACGGACGGACAGGGGGCAAAACATACTCTCTCGCCATGCCTTTCGGCCTGGCGGAGACAATAAACTACAATCTCTATCATGTGTGTACATTACTGTAACAGTTACCCTACATGTAACGACAACAAAGAACAGTTCCTGCTGCCTTCCATTACTCACATCTTGCAGTCGGCGACGTCATTGGTCCAACTTCTCTTGTTCATGTGATACATTTACCAGTTGCTAATGACCACCATACTTTTCAGAATGTACTAGTTGAGGATTGATTGATACAACAAAGCTAAAAGCGTATTTCCAAGGTGGAGCCATTGATTCGTGTGTATAACCTGGAGGGATAACAAATGGAGCAAAAACTGAATAATACAAGTTTTGTGATTCTACATAATACATTTCAAAATCAGGTGAAGCTGCTGGTAAGCAAGCTCTTTAGCGAGGACTTAACGCTAGCAATCGAGCGAATGGAATTGATGCTTGTGGGTAGACTATTCCATGCAACTGGAGCAGAGTACAAGAATGAACTTTGGCCCATACAGCTTTTGAATCGGCAAGGCACAAAGTTGGTGCATGGAGCTTCCTCTGGTAGCATGACTATGTACCGCACTAACCTTAGAAAAGTAATGATGTAAACACTAGGCGCAGCATTGATTGAAATCCTGTGAACCATACTCATCTGAGGCTCTGGAGGGACTGATCAAATGCAATATTCATAATTGGACGGTGGATTTGACATTGAGTTTTACACATATTTTCTGGAAGGGGAAGATTATGATTAACTTTCAATCTGACTGAAAGGGAGAGTCAACAGTGAATTGCCACGGTGATCAGTGTAAGATTGTTTTTTACCCATACATTTGTGTGGCTCTTGAAAATAAGTTGCCATCCAGGAATACCTCAGAAAAGGGTATTTGATTGAGTTGCGTAATTTTGTGGCGATGTTTGCCACTGATTGCCAGGAGACATGAGAGAACAAAGGAGGGAGAGGTGAGAGGAGGGGATGAAGGGAAGAGATGATTTCAGAGCAGTGATAGGGCTCAGACAGGGGGGATTGTTAGAGAATCATCCCTGAGTGGGGATACTGATAGCTGATTGACAAGCACAAGTGGAACTAAAGTGGAAACTACTTTAAGTACAGGGACAGTAGAGGGAAGTGAAATTGAGTTGGAAAGAGATGACGAAGTTGGAATCTACGCGCCATATGGTTCAAGGTAGGGCCGGGCGATATGGACAAAATCAAATATAATATTTTTGACCAAATATCTCGATGTTGATCATTAAAAAAATAGACCTAAAAATAGACCTAGTTCAAGGCATTCTGTAAACTCAAACAAACTGCTGAAAGAAACCGTGATGATATTCAAAGTTGTCTGTCCTAATTAAAGGAATCTATTTAGGAGTTGTTAAGTATGCAGAGTTGATGAGTGTACCAGAGAGACTTTGTTCTCTCCTGACAAACTATGTAAGCAGCACGATGGAAAGCAAGCCATGCAACGTTCTCACAGACATCTTCCGATCCTCCTTCACTGTGATACTGTCGGCTTGTTGATATATTCTACAGTATGTTCATTTATCAAGTGAGTTCAGTCAGTCGATTAGCAACTCCGTCTTGGTTGGGGGGACATCATAAGCAGTGGCTGAGAAAATATCAGTTGTCTAATGGAGATCACAATTTATACTTTGACATGCCGCTCACTTCCTGACTTGTCAACCCTGTCAAAAGTAAGTGGGTGGTGTTCCAGCGTCCAAAAATAGATGGCACAGCACTTTCTCATCAATAAATGGTCCTCTATTATTTTTTAATACACAATGTAGTGTATTTTTCATTGTCAAGTAGCACAACTCTTTACTTTATTTCAGCCATTTATTCCTGCCACCCCTGTGCGTTACTACCAGTTCACTCTTATTTTATTATTCTCTTTTACTGTTAGTTGTATCTCTTTGAATCCGCCCTGTGTTTCATAACTGCAGTACAGCCATGACAACTGAATTTCCCCCATTGGATCAATAAAAGTCTATCTACCCACCTGCACACACACACACACACACACTGTGTGTGTCTTTGTCTGTGCTTTTGTGCTGTTTTTCCACCACCCCTTGGGATAATGAATGAGCAGATGGACAGCGGGAATAATGATGTGTTCCTATATCATAATACACAATGGCACAGTAATATCTAGCAATACATCACCATCACTCTGTGCATCACTACAGCAGCTGGCAACCCGGAAGCCATGGGTCCCATAATACCAACAAATTTCACTGCAATTCCCCCAATGTCATGCACATACAGTACCTGGCATATCAACACCAGTTGTAGGT
>NC_137616.1:27273720-27348720 GCF_963280865.1 Gymnoscopelus braueri | reverse complement strand
AGGATGGAATATGAAAAATCTGAAATGTGTTTTGCAAAAAGCGGCCTCCTGGTGGCGCTATAACAGGCCCATGTGAACATTTTGTGGCAGAGGTTCTGAATTGGCATCCAGGGAGTGTGTGTGCACAGTTTCACTGCGATCAAGCCAACGGAGCGGGAGATTAGCTGTTCACAGACGGACACAAACACGGACGGGCACACACACACGGACGGACGGACAGGGTGCAAAACATACTCTCGCCAGGCCGAAACAATGAATGACGATACAGCACCCTACACCTCTCAAAAAGAGTCTTCCTGTTTCATTATTTAACCATATTAGACAGATGTGTAGCTCTGAAGAGGACTTTGATGAATAAAGAGCGCTTTAGGCTAAAGGGGTTACAGGAAGGAGTGGCACTCCTTCCTGTAACCCCTTTAGCGCGGAGTGGACCAATGAGACAGCTAGCCGGTTCCACAACATATCACATCTGTCTCAGCAGAAGAAAACCAAAGGAACCTGATTTCAGAATAACCTGTTGTTTCAAATTATTCACCTGTAGGAACAGACATTGAGGGGATTATTTGGAGACAGATTTGCCTTCTCCCACTCCTTCACATTGTCTGAATCAGGTTCCTTCTGGCAACTATAAATGTGGCAACAATGCAACTTTTTATTAAAAACAAAAAACTTTCAAGCATCCACACTTTCATATTAGGGACCTATTAAAACGATAAATGCTGAAATGTCCCTAAGGCCCTGAAAACCAGGATCTTTGAGCATGCAAACAAAACAAAACACACACACACACACACACACACACACACACACACACACACACACACACACACACACACACACACACACACACACACACACACACACACACACACACACACACACACACTCAATGTTAAATAGGCATTTTTTTTCCAAAGTATCCATGATTTTAACATGCATGGTACCAGTGGTGTAAAGTAACTGGGTACATTTACTCAAGTACTTAAGTACAATTTTGAGGTATTTTTTACTTCACTGGAGTATTTCCAATGTTCAGTACTTTTACTTCTACTCCACTACATCTCAGAGGCAAATATTGTACTTTTACTCCACTACAATTATTTGAACATTTAGTTACTAGTTACTTTGTAGATTTTGGTTGTTATTACAAAACATACATTACCCACTTCAGCCCTATATACATTTCGGCCATTTGAAAATAGCCGATCTACAAGCTCACAATGCGTTACTTACTTACTTACTCACAATGCGACGCATTGTGAGCTTGTAGATCGCCTATTTTCAAAAGATTCTTATACATTTGAAAACTTGTGAAACAGGACATTCTGCATGATGAATACTTTCTACTTGAAGTACATTTTTATACCAATACTTTAGTACTTTTACTCAAGTAATTGTTTAATTCTGGACTACTGCTTGTAACATAGTATTTCTACATTGCAGTGTTGATACTTTTACTTGAGTAACAAATATGAGTACTTTTTCCACCACTGCATGGTACATCATTATCAGAGCTATATTTATCCTTCAAGTTGTTGTTTAGCCCCAAAATGAGTGGATATACAGGTTTTGTAGCAATCTGTAAGGTGGCCAGTGTTGTCAGGGACTGACTGTCTTTTAGCAAGGCTGGACTGGTACAAAAGATTTGACAGTGACATTTAATTGCCTATCGAATCAAGTATAGTCTGCACATATAATGGACCCCTGAATATAGGTGAAGTGAATAAATCCCCTTTACTAATAGAAAGGCATGTGGTGTGCTCTCCTAAATGTAGTTTAAATTTACAGACACAGGCAGAGCCACGCACGCACGCACGCACGCACGCACGCACGCACGCACGCACGCACGCACGCACGCACGCACGCACGCACGCACGCACACACACACACACACACACACACACACACACACACACACACACACACACACACACACACACACACACACACACACACACACACACACACACACACACACACACACACACACACACACACACACACACACACACACACACACACACACACACACACACACACACACACACACACACACACACACACACACACCCAAGAAGGAATGTCTTACCAATGGGTTAAGAGCGATGTTAGTGGGGGAAAAAAGACGAAAACACAAACAGATGGATTTGACTTTTTTTCCAAAGTGTATACTGTAATAGCTGTGTGTGTGTGTGTGTGTGTGTGTGTGTGTGTGTGTGTGTGTGTGTGTGTGTGTGTGTGTGTGTGTGTGTGTGTGTGTGTGTGTGTGTGTGTGTGTGTGTGTGTGTGTGTGTGTGTGTGTGTGTGTGTGTGTGTGTGTGTGTGTGTGTGTGTGTGTGTGTGTGTGTGTGTGTGTGACACAGGCCCTAACCTGTTAGATAGAGAATGTGAAATGTGAGAGTGTCAATTTTAGACTAAGGATAAGGATAATTCCTTTTAACAGGTTGTTCATGAAAGTCCTTGCGGTCTTGTTTCCAATGAGAACCTGTGAGCAATTAGGGGTTAAGAGTCTTGCTCAGGGACAAATTTCATGTCATCGACACATATGATAATAATAAATCAAAGACATTCCATATAGGTAAAATAAAATCTAACAAAAAACTTTTGATAAGTAGTGAAAATAGCAGATCTACAAGCTCACAACGTGTCGCATCGCAAAGTGTTATGAGCTTGTAACTGTACTATACACACATTAATCACTTAAGCCCTATTTTATACTTAGGCTATTCAAAAATAGCCGATTTACAAGCTCCAGATCTACAAGTGAGCTTGTAGATTGACTATTTTTGACAAAGAGTTTGACACATTTTGAAGAATTTCAGTACATTTACTTTGATACTGCAAGTATGTTTTGATGCCTCGCCTCAAGACCACCTCCCCAATACTCGCTCCTTGCCTCAAGGTTTTTTTTAAACAGGTTTTCCTGTCAGAGATACAGCATATAAAGACAGCAGGTTCCCACTTGTCAACTACTGGACCATACCTGACCAAACTGGACCATACCTGCACAGAGCCTTCAGACTGCACCCACTGAAACACAGGTAAGACTTGAGGTTCTATGGAGTCATTTAGAGGGAGTTGAGCGGTGGGTAATTATTTATTGGTAAATATGGATCAGCTGCAAGGTTATTATAGTAACTAATACTAATGAAACAACTAAAAGTAAGATTGAAAAAAATAGCATTTTAGTTACCTGAAATAAAAAGCAAAACCAGGCTTTACAAAAACAAAACACAATAACTACTCTAACTGAACTGTATTTGTGCTTTCAAAAATAACTAAAATCACAGAGAAAATGTGTTTAGTTTGTAAATGTATGATAATACCATACATAAACTGAAAATACATTGTCAGGTGGGTTGCCAGTTTCATACAATAAGAGAGAGAGTATCCCATTCATCCACTTACATTTTATAGTGTTCTAGTTCCAATTTTGTCTGCTCATTTATTCAATTTGATATATGAACTGAAAATGTATTTTCTGTTTACCCCTGTTACTGAAAATTACTATAGTATAGTAGCTCAATATAGAGCTATTTGACACTATTACTGAACAAACACTCTATAGTAATGATTACTATTACAATATAGAGCTATTTAACACTTATTGTATAATAATATAAGACAACAATGGATTTATTTGTGTTATCCTTTTAGCTCAAATGTCTGACTGTCCCTCATGCTGTTTACATTTCTGTCTAATAAAGTATTCAATAAATCAATTTCACTTAATGCACCTCTAATACATTGATTGATTGAATATTTTATTAGGCAGAAATGTACACTTAAAACACTTTGTCTAAAAGCTCCGTCCAAAAAAGTCCTTGCGGTCTTGTTTCCATTGAGGTCCTTGGTATTCAATTCAGAAACAGAAATAAAGTAGCACCAAACAGTTCAATATCATCACAAAATACAGAAGAAACACTATATTGGAAAAACAATGGGGGGGGGGGGGGGGTGAGAGTCAGAGGTAGGGGGTTGTCAATGCAAGTCAAAATGACAGGGCCTGGGGGTTGGTGAGAGAAATAGACCCATAAGAAAATGGGCAGGGCCACGAGCCATAGAAATATATGCTATAGTGTGCGTGTGTGCGCGTGTCTGTTCCTCTCTATCTCCCGATAACTAACTGAAACTATATTGTGTGTTTACAAGAAAAACGATAACTAACTGAAACTATATTGTGTGTTTACAAAACTAACTAAAACTAACTGAAATTATAGTCAAAATGCCCTTCGTTTTAGTTTTTGTCAATATCTATATGCCTTTTAGATTTAAATTAATTTGATTCATTTCCCCTGCGCAGTTCTACGTCAGTTGCAGTCACCGTTGGTCCGCTGACGTAGTCGCCCCAAAACACCGTCGCCCCAGGGCAAATCCGGCGGTATTAGAATCACTGGTACGCGAAAGAATTGGGGGTGAGCGTGTTTTGGGGCGAGTTACTCCGGTTGTTTTTAATGTGCATCGTAGCACGTGAGCAGCACTGACTGACTGACTGACTGCACGGCACTGCACGTTACTTTATAATGGCGACGGAGAAACAAGTTGGGAGAAATATGGTCCTATATGGGATTTATTTGAATACAACAGCAAGAAAGACAATAACAATTGCCTTGTAGTGCAAACGGGTGATACAATGTGGAGCAATTATCAAGGGGAAAAACCCCACGGTCCACAGTGTAAAGTAACTAAGTACATTTACTCAAGTAGCCTACTGTAGCCCACTTAAGTACAATTTTGAGGTACTTTTGCTTTACTGGAGTATTTCCAATTTTCTGTATTTTTACTTCTACTCCACTACATCTCTCAGAGGTAATAATGGTACTTTTACTCCACTACAATTATTTGAAAACTTTAGTTATTAGTTACTTTGTAGGTATTTTGATTATTATTACAAAACATACATTATACCCACTTCATTTCGGCCATTTGAAAATAGCCGATCTACAAGCTCACAATGCTTTGGTGAGCTTGTAGATCTGCTTTTTTCAAAAGATTTGTTTACCTTTTATAGCCTACATTTTGAAAACTTGTGAAATGGGACATTCTGCATAATGAGTACTTTTACCTTTGTTTGTAATTTTGATACCAATACTTTTGTGCTTTTACTCAAGTACATTTTGAATTCCGGACTTTTACTTGTAACAGAGTATTTCTACATTGCAGTATTGATACTTTTACTTAAGTAACAAATGTGAGTACTTTTTCCACCACTGATAGCGAGTACCTTGACAAGGCAGCCTCTCTGAGCACCTCAGAAACCTGAGACCCCTGGACCCTGTGTGTGTCATGAAAGGGTTTATGTTCATATATTGTATGGCTATTTTGATTTATACCAGGCACACAGTACATGTTGCACTTAAGGCTGCTATCTTGTGGACTGTTGTGTGGATGGTTGATTGTCAAACAGTAACTGAATAATATATATTTTTAAATGGTATCTTTTGTTTTAGTTTTTATCACACAATACTTACTTTGACCTTTTGAATCCTGCACCTGACAAAAAACCTAAAGTATGAAAAAAAACTAGAACTAACACTAAAACTAATAAAAACTAAACTAAAACTAAGCTTTCTCACAAAAATAGAAACTAAATAAAAACTAGCAAACCCGCTCTGAAAACGAACTAAAACGAACTGAATTAGATTTTTTTCGGTCAAAACTAACTAAAACTAACTGAATTAGATTTATTTTCGGTCAAAACTAACTAAAACTAACTGAATTAGAAAAAAAAATGTCAAAACTAACTAAAACTAAACTATAATGAAAAATCCAAAACTATTATAACCTTGGTGTAATATGATCATATCTCCTAGACTTTGGAGGAATAGTTTTAAAGGAGTAGTTCACACCAAAAATGACTTATTTTCTATCAATTACACACCCCATGAAGCCTTGAATTCATGGAGATTGTTTTGTTTTTGTCGCATTCCTAAGCTCAGGTCATCAAATGATTTGCTTAGGAATGCGACAAAAAAATAAGTTGTATCTTAACTTGTTTTCCACTCTGATGCTACATTTGGATGTGGACATAAAAATTGTACTGACCCTTTTTCAGAAAAGCCTCCTCAGTCATTGTGTTATTTAATGTAACATTTTACATATACATACAGTAACACTGTTTAATATATAGGATTTGCTTTGCCTGACCTGTCTGTCTATATGAAATAGTTTAATTAATTCAAATAGTTTTCACAACAATGATTTCATCAGACATATATATAGAAATGTACGTTAATGTATTCTCTCATGTACATAAAATAACTGCAACTCAAAAACCCCAAAAGAGAATAATAATAATAATAATAATAATGAATTGCATTTTTATAGCGCTTTTCCAAGTGCTAAAAGCGCTTTACAATGGTTCATTCATTCATACAGGGGGGGGGACATTGTGAGGAATGAAGAATGAAGCTGAGATGTTAACATGCTCTGTTTGTATTAGACATGGAGAATACGGACATGGACTGCATCAATACAACTCTGGACGAGCTGGAGGACGACGATTTTAAGAAGTTCCAGAGGTTCCTGCTAGAGCCCGCCAACCTTGATGGACAAAGACCAATTGGAAGAGCCCTCCTGCTGAAAAAAGACAGGATGGAAACGGCCGATGTGATTCTGCAGAAGTACCCCGATAATGTAGATCAAATCATGGCCAATATTCTGGGGAAGATTAACAAGACAGTTCTACAAAAGCAGTATGCTGTAAAAGGTAGAGTTAATGCTAAGCTATATTAAAAGATTGGAATTAGCATTAGTGGTGGGTGTGGCCAGACGGTGACGTCTTGACGTTCATTGGCAGTTTTGTGTAGCTCCTAAGAGTATACAAATGTAACCAAAACCAAACGGTATGGACCCGTGAAATTTGTTCCAAGATCCGGATTATACTCCATAATAAAATCTAACCTGTAGCAGCCTACAATAAGAGACAATACAAAATTGCATGTTTTCACCTCGATTAATAAGGAATCCATTATTGACTAGCTAACTCTAACACTGACACAATGTAGACACACATTATCATTTATAATAACGTTTATGAATGCATTAGACAGAGGTCATACTGTACAGTACAGTATGTGTGTATGACTGTCTGTTCTGAATACTTGATTACTTACATGAATTAAATGAAAGAGGCATAACGTCCATTAACGATGACATAAAATGTGACCTATAGAATCAGGGATTTAATATCTTATAGGCTATATTCTATGGGCCAAGGCCTAGTTCATTAAGAAAGATAGGCTGGCTACAATTTTCAACACACTTTCACTATTGGCAAACACAAAACAAAACAAAAAAGTCCTTTATTAATGCTTTAGCTATGATTGTGACTGATGTCAGTCATTGCGTTAAGTGACTCAACTTAACAGCTCATTAGCTCACACGTTTGCATGTTAAATTAATTTGAACACTTTTATTTCTTGCAGCACAATCCAACGGAGCAGCTGGATCTGGCCCAGGTACGTGCTAAGTAAGGTTGACTTAACATATTTTTCCAACTTTACTAGTCCATATTACAGTAGCTCATGTTTTAATTAATGTTTTATTTCTTGCATTTACAATCCAGTTGCAGCTGCATCTGTCCCAGGTGAGTGCTGTTTAAAGTAGTTTGACTCAACAACTTAACTGTTCATTTCCAACTTTACTAGTCCATATGAACTGAATTTTAAACCAATTTGAACACGGTTTTATTTCTGTCAGCAACACCCAAAGGAGCAGCTGCATCTGACCCAAGTGAGTGCTGATTAAAGTTAATTGAGTTAAGTTAAGTAAATAGATATGATTAATTATGCACTTTTATCATTAAGTGCTTCACATACTGATTGTGGCCCAGTTAGTTCCTATTCAAAACAGAGCCATGTCATGTCCGACTACAGCATAGTGAACAGATCTAACAGATCCAATTCCATTGGAAGGCTTGTTTATTATTCCAATGATTATGAAACTTGTTCCAACTGCTAGTAGGCTGTTATATCAAATACAAATAAAAACAGAGCTAGATCATACACGCACTTGTTAATATTCTAGAAATTGAGGGATGCAAAAAATACATGTTTAAATATAATATAAGTTTTGTCCACAGAGGTTGCCTTTGTGAATAAACACAAGCCTGCCCTGATTAAGAGAGTGACCATGGTGGAACCCATCCTGGATCTACTGGCTCATGAGGGGGTCATGCAGTCTGAGGACTACGGTGAAGTGAGGGCTGAGAAAACCAGTCCGGGAAAGATGAGGGGACTCTTTGTACTCCTGGAGAGCCGTGGGCCTAAAGCCAAACGTGTTTTCTACAAAGGTCTTGAGGAAAATGAGTCATATCTAATGGATGATCTGAATAATCCAGAGTAATTCTCATTTAAATAAAAGAAATAGGCCAAACATTCTATTAGTACAATAGAATGTTCATTTTCAGGCCATGATGCTTTCTGATGTTATTATGCAGCATTGTCATGATTCATCCTTTTTCTATTTCCAAGAGCTCTGTATTTCTACATTTTTATGCAGTACTTTCATTATGCTGTATTATCATGAGGGTCATGTAGTTGTTTTAGTTTTTATTGTGATGATAAAGTTACATGAGGTGAATGTGAGGTGATCCTAAAGAGAAAAAAAAGTCTACTTGTGACTGTGATAATCTTGTTTTCTTTAATAAAACTATTTCATTTCATAATCTTAGAATATATTATTCAATTAACAGGTATTTCACATAATCGACTCTGTACTTTATGTTTTTCTATATTGACATTCCAAAAAAGTTTAAGCCCTGATTTATTATAGTCTAATATTATTTGTCCAAAGAATGAAAATCCGGATGTCATCTTGAGCTTGTGGTAGTCACCATGGGCGGCGTTACGTGGGGGCTTCGTTGGCCATAGCCACCAATGTTTTATCCAAAGCCAACAATAAAAATACAAACAATGGATAAAACATTATTGGCTATAGCCACCAAAGCCCCCGCGTAACACAGCCCATGCCACCAATAATCATGATATAAGAGCAGCTATATTTTGGAGCTTTTACATTTATATGGTTATTGTAGAGAGGAGAAAACTGAGGAGCTAGGAGTGGAGAATTGGTGAGCAGATGCAACAGCATTTTAATAGTTTATCATTAGAAACCTGTTTTTATATTTTTCAGTGGAGTTATGACTAATGCATCATAATCTGAACAGTGACATCAACAAGCTGCTGATTAGACTGAGTGAGTTTCAATAAGTGTGAAACGACCATCTTAAAAAAAAGAATGAATAAAAACAAAAACCACGAACCTACTACAGACCTAGCGCCGCACGTGGGCAGACCCATCAATTCCATCAACTGAGGAAATATCTTTCTGCTACCCGAGAGACTGTGGTATCTGACAATGATAAAAAACTGACACAAAAAGCAAGACCATTCTAATCCTGGATTGTAAAAATAGTGATTACAATATCAGGATCATTCTTATCCAGAATTAAACTTTTGAAAAACCGTGCAATGATTGCTTCAGTTATATGAGTAATTCAGGAAACCTTGCAATATGTGACAGTCAAATGGTTAGAAATGTCGTTGAAAATGCAAAATCTTAACATGGTCATCTAAAGCCTTGTAGACGTTGCATGTGAAGGTTTTTTGGGATTAAAAATGTCATTGTACGCTGTTCTGTGCAGCATACAGTAACAACGTTTTCTCTGGTGACCAGGCTGCATCAAACCACTGACAGTCCAAATATAACACAATGCACCAATCATAAACATTTACAAAAATGAAACAAGGACGGTATATTTATATCATTAGAGTCATTATACAGTGACCTTATAGGTAATATAACATTATTTAAGTTAATAATCTTGGAATATTATTTTATATTTGATATCGTACTGGGGTGCTCTTTGGACAAATCCTGGGCAGAAATCCAAAATAGACAATTTAGATTGTATTTCACTTTTATTCGTTATTATATATTGCAATTAAAAAAAAAATCTGTACACTTTGGCAAAATTGGAGGACAGCCTTATATTTGACAGTATTGTAAAAGCTTTTGCTAAATGTAACTGATATTATAAACTGATTCAACGATACTAGAATATGGTCTCAAATACAAACACATTCAGCAGTGTTCACTGGAGGGAAGCCGGACAGAGGGGGGCATTTCTGTCACTGTATCAACGAGTCCTATAGGCTGGGATGGCGCCTAAGGGTTGTTTTGGTTCACTTAATGTCCTGTGTATGTGCAAGGTTTTACAACAAACGCATGACTTTTAAAATAATTTGCCGGCCATGCCGTTACAGTTGGCAAACCACTGTGGATGGGGTTATCATGAATGAAAGACACTATTCTGGCTTGAGAATAGCATAGCTCTAAAACATGTTAGAAGACAGATAAACTCTCAACCCATTGGGCCTGCTAAAGAATACACAATGAACTGACAAAAAGAAAAAAGAAAAAAAGGTTTCATTACAAAATGAGAAAAATAAATATAGAAGAAAGATTAATAATTTTGCTGCATATGGGCTACTTTTGAACATCTTACAACATCTGAAACACCTTACAGGTTTTGAGAATCAAACCTATTTGTATTGTTTTATATACTGAAGATGAATTACATGTTTGTCTCCTAAAGATGCACACACAATGTATTAGAATGTGAAGGTTGTGTGTGTTTGCATTACTTCAAATTGACAGACACAGACACAGCATTGATGAGTGTTGTATGAAGAGCTGGAAGGTCCATGTTGAAACTCTATGACTCTATGAAGAGTCTATTACCAGACACACACACAACATAGTGTCTCTGACCCAACTCACATTCTCCATCCAGAGTTCCAGCTCTGACCTTCTGGTAAAACATTCAGAGTTCTTCACAGCAGACTGAACCGTTATAAACATCCATCCCTGCTTACTGTACTGTATGTCCTTTAATTAACGCCAGCTAGAGGCACTCCAGCACCTGCATCATCAGGTCACTCTGCCACTATCGTCGGGACAAAGCTGTTTGCACGTATTTGGGGGCTCAGGGTAGCAGTGGGACTGCTACAACAACATCAGAGTTTGACACAGAGACCAACTGCTGGCTGAGCACATGCACTTCTGCACAACTTCTTCCAGAAGGATGGTCGGATCAGCCTTTACCTTCAATCTGGAGCAGTCGGGACTCCCACGCGACATCAGGTGGAAACTGGCAGCGATGACTATCACAGCAACAGAAAAGAAAGAAAAGAATAATAATAAAGACTCGCTGGCACAGATTCATAAACCACAGATCATCTGAGCACAGTCCATAATGCACGTCTGTATTTTACAGTGGAACCATTAATAAGAATGTTGTTTGGTACCTGCACCTGCACCAGATTTTATTGCTGTTTGTGATCAACAACCAGTTAAAGTCTGTTTCAATAGATAACTCACTGTAGATGTTGTTTAACAATAAATAATAATACAATGGCATCCCTGGTCTATTTTTAAGGATACAGTGTTTCTCAACCTCTTGGGGCTGGCCCAAAAGAGGTTGAGAACCACTGGCCTAGCAACTAGGCAAGGCACGGTAGTTTTATTTGTATAGCATATTTCAACAATAAGGCAATTCAATGTACTTTACACAGAACATCAAGCAAAGGAAACACAATTATACAATGACATTAGGATACATAAAAACACAAAGTAAAACAATAACACATACAGTTACAGTGCAGAGGAGATTAAAAAAAAGAAAAGTAATTCAATCAAAGGTCTTTAGTTGTGTTTTAAAAGAAATAAGACCTACAGTTTTCTGGGAGTTTGTTCCAGATATGTGGTGAATAAAAACGAAATACTGCTTCCCCACGTTTACTTTTGTTTTTAGGGACAGAAAGCAAACCTTTCCCAGATGACATGAGATATCTGGCTGGTTCATGATATCGCACAAGCTTCAGAAATGTATTTTGTATGTATTTAACATATTTATAGACCATGGTATTTTGAAATCAATTCTTTGACACACAGGGAGCCAGTGAAAGGATTTAAGAACTGGAGTGATATGCTCCACTTTCTTGGTATTAGTAAGGAGTCGAGCAGCAGCGTTCAGAATCAACTGCAGTCGTCTGATAGATTTTGTTTAGGGAGAGCTGTAGCCAAGTCTACTGAAGATGAATGTATTGTATAGATCCCTCTTCTTCCCAGCTAAGTCCTGCCCCACGCAGGATCTAACTATTTCCATAGACAACGCCCTGGTGACTTCGGTTCCAACAGCCAAGAACCTCGGTGTTGTCCTGGACAGTCAGCTCTCATTCAAGAGCCACATCACAGTGGTCACTCGATCCTGTAGGTTCACACTCTATAAAATTCGAAGGATTAGACCCTTCCTCACCCAGGAGTCAGCCCAGCTCTTTATCCAGGCATCAGTCATATCAAAACTTGATTATTGTCTCCGCCAGGCCGAAGGCATGGCGAGAGAGTATGTTTTACCCCCTGTCTGTCCGTCCGTCCGTCCGCGTGTCCGTGTGTGTGTGTGTGTGTGTGTGTGTCCGTCTGTGACTGTCACCAGCTAATCTCCGGCACCGTTGGCCCGGTCGCTCCGAAACTGTGCACCCACACTCCCTGGATGCCAATTCAGAACTTCTGCCGCAAATCTTTCACATGGGCCTGTTATAGCGCCACCAGGAGGCTGATTTGTGCAAAACCCATTTTTTTATATTACTCCTACAAATTTTATCCAAACGTCATGCAAATCAGTACACAGTATCACTATAGTCATGTGATCAACACAGATCTGTCCAATTTCCCATATTCTATCCTCATTGCCTAAGGTTGGCTTCCAAAGTTTGCAGGATTGGTCCGTTTTGAACAAAATGCCTCAAAGTATACACACAGCTTGCGATTTCCGTGAAATTTCACACGCACATTCCCACTAAGCCGAGGAAGAAATGCCACCCTTCTCACATTGGCCTGTTATAGCGCCACCAGCAGGTCTAATGTAGCAAAACACATTTTTGGAACAAAATGCCTCAAATCATGAATGCAGTGTCAATGCAAGAATAAATGGCACGGTTGGCACCCTTTTCACATTGGCCTATTATAACGTACCTGACCTGGCGGAGACCTGTGCTCCGAGGAGCACTTTTTCTAGTTGTAACTCTCTCCATGGCCTTCCGGCATGTGCACTTAAGTCCCTCCGAATGATCCAGAATAACGCAGCACGCTTGGTCTTCAACCAGCCAAAATGTTCACGTCTCCCCCCTTCTCCGCTCCCTCCATTGGCTCCCGGTTACTGTCCGCACAGAGTTCAAAACACTGACGTTGGCCTGCAAAGCAACCAAAGGTATGGCACCCCCATATCTTCAAAGCCTGATCCAACCCTATAACCCCTCCCGCTCTCTCAGATCAGCTAAGCAGGGAAGCTGTCAGAACCTTCATTAAAACAACCGGGACAACGCTCCACACGTCCCAGACTCTTCTCCCATCTGGCTCCCAAACTATAAACTATGGAATGAACTCCCCATTGCAATTAGAACTGCAGACTCACTTCCAATCTTCTGCCGTAACCTGAAGACTCACCTCTTCAGACTCCACCTCAGCCCGTAGCACTTGCTCTAGCCTTGATGACCTTGCAGTCCTATGCAAAGGCTAAAATGTAACTTAGATAGCATGTTATGGAGACAGATGCCAGGTCATTGTAGATTAACCATACTTGGTCAGTTATAAAGTGTCTTTATGTTAACTGACTAAGTATGGCAGTTATAATGTGCTGTTCGGCTGAGCTTATAATGTTTATAATAGCTTATAATATAAGTTGGTGTGCATAATTATAAACATTTATAACAAGTGTTATGACACCTTAAAATTGCATAATAAAGCATTATAAAAGTATTATAATGCATAGTAGACCCATCCTTTAAGTAAAGAGTTACCATATTAATTGTACATGCATGTATTCTTCTCATTAGAACTAAAGCCTAAATGTGAGGAAACCGAAGACTGTGAGGCGCTGTACCACGTGTACGCTATTCCAAAGACAATTATTTTTTTAGGACTGATAGTTTTGGTTCACTCAATGCCCTGCTTTATGTATGTGCAAGGTTTCACAACAAATGTGTGACTTTTTAAATCGCTTGAGACTTGAGAACAAGGTAGGCATACCGACAGCGAGGCCTGGAGGCTCCTAAGGAGATCCCAAATGCCTGGGTTGCCAAGCCATGGTTATTACAAATTAAATCAAAGATGACAGCAATGGGATGTTTTGCCTTCAGAATAGCATGCTGGGCTGTTAAGATCTTAGTCCAGTTGGCAGGCTAAATAATTCACGATGAACTGACCAAACACAACGGAAAACGAATAAAGTTTAATTCCAAAATTAGAACATTTGTAGAAAGATGACACATTTAGCTGCATATGGGCTACTTGCATGTAAAAACTATGCTCATACAGTACAAATAGTTCTGGTTTTGAGAATCATGTTTTTGAAATATTGAAGCTAATTACATCCTTGTTTTCCAAAAATGTATGTACAATGAATTGGAAAGTGCACCTTACTGCTGGTCTAGTGTTGCATTAGCCTACTCCAAAGTGACAGACACAGACACAGCAGTGATGACTGAAGAAATGCAATTGCGTTTTCAGCTGGAGTGTCCATGCATGTTGAAACTGTAAAAAAAAAAAAAACTATGTTTTTTGGAGTTGAGCAGACATTCTTGTTATACAATTTTTACCATTCAGTCTTAGAGAGTGTTAATTTAACTCTGGGATGAATTCCCATTTTTGCAGAATAAAATTACTATTATTGAGGCTTAAACAAGGAAGATGAAAGCTGGCATCAGCAACTATAGATACAAATGTTGACGTAATAAAGATGCATCCATTCATCCATCTTCATCCACTTATCCGGAGTCGGGTCGCAGGGGCAACAGTTCCAGCAGAGAGTTCCAGACTTCCCTTTCTCGGGTCACATTAGCCACTTCATCCTGGGGATCCCGAGGTGTTCCAAGGCCAGAGTGGAGATATAATCCCCTTCCTTGGTGTTAAGGAAATAATATATATCCAGTCGAGGTGAAACAGATAAGAAATATGTTTATTTGTCAAATCCAACCGCATCAAAAAACAAGCATGTTTCTCCTCAATGTCCTGTCCCCCCGTAGCCCAAGAGGGCCTGTACCCTGAGCTCACTCTAGGTGCTCCTCCGAGCATGGTGTTCCCTCCAAGCTCTCTTAAAAGAAGCC
Source organism: Gymnoscopelus braueri (assembly GCF_963280865.1). Lineage (NCBI taxonomy): Eukaryota > Metazoa > Chordata > Actinopteri > Myctophiformes > Myctophidae > Gymnoscopelus > Gymnoscopelus braueri. Next base: position 27,333,553 of record NC_137616.1, on the reverse strand, counting down.
CCTCTCATATCTTTTCTCAGTATCTTTATACCTCTCTCACAAGTCAGGCCCATGGGGTCCCATGACCAAGAAACAATAGGTCTGGCATGGCCATTTACATAGCTTGATCAAAAGGGTTGATTTAACACAGAGGAATAAACACAAAGGAGGTGTCTTAACACCTGAAAGGACACCCACAACAGTGGGTGTGAGGCGAATGGCAACTTGTGATATGCATACAATCAAGAAATTGTAGATCAATATATGACAGTCCAATATTGCCATAACATTCCCTCCTCTTGGCACCTTTTGCGTGCCAACAAACATGAATATTGGACTGTTAGATTAGTAAAGTAGTAAAAAGAAAATGCCAACATAATACAAGAATACACAAACTTATTCACCTTACATGTGCACAATACAAACAAATACATGCCTATAATCAAAAATTTAAACATACAGTGTCTTTGCACAATACGATAATGTGACGCACAAGAACACATGATCAATACTAGAAAAAGTGCTCCTCGGAGCACAGGTCTCCGCCAGGTCAGGTAGGTTATTGTGGGGCAGCAATGTTCGGAATTAGCCAATCAGGATGGAATATGAAAAATTGGACGGAATCATCTTGATCACTTGACTATATGTGTACCGATTTGCATGATGTTTGAATTTGTAGGAGTAATATAAAAAAGAAAAGTGTTGCAAAATTGGCATCCTGGTGGCGCTATAATAGGGCAATGTTAAAAGGGTGGCATTTGCTCTTCAATGTAGTGCGAATGTGCGTGCAAAGTGTCACCACAATCGGACGCTGCATTCATGATTTGTGGCATTTTGTTCAAAACGGGCCACTCCTGCAAACTTTAGATGTCAATGTTAGCCAATCAGGATGGAATATGAAAATGTTAAAAGATCCATCGTGATCACATGACTATAGAGATCAAGTGTACCGATGTGCGTGAAATTTGGATAAATTCTGAAGGCTTAATATCAAAAAATTAGTTAAGACATAAGTCGGCCTCCTGGTGGCGCTATGAAAGGCAAATGTGAAAAATGCAGGTCAGTTGTTTTTCCTTGGCCTCTAGGGAGTGTGCGTGCAAAGTTTCATGCAGATCGGTGCAGTTATAGTTAAAAACACAAATCGTCCATTTATAGCGCCACCATGAGGCTGATTTGAACGTTTTCAAGTGGCATTTCTTCCTCGGCCTAGTGGGAATGTGCGTGTGAAATCTCACGGAAATCGCAAGCTGCGTTCATGATTTGAGGCATTTTGTTGAAAACGGAGCAATCCTGCAAACTTTGGAAGCCAACCTTAGCCAATCAGGATGAAATATGGAAAATTGGACAGATCCGTGTTGATCACATGACTATAGAGATACTGTGTACTGATTTGCGTGATGTTTGGATAAAATCTGTAGGAGTACTGTCAAGAAATGTGTTTTGCAAAAAGCGGCCTCCTGGTGGCGCTATAAAAGGCTAATTTGAAAAATCTGGTGCAGAGGTTCTGCTCTGGCATCCAGGGAGTGTGTGTGCACAGTTTCGCTGCGATCAAGCCAACGGTGCCGGAGATTAGCTGTACACAAAATGACAGAATGACGGACACACGGACACACGGACGGACGGACAGGGGGCAAAACATACTCTCTCGCCATGCCGAGACAATGACGAAAAGGGGGCGGGATCCACATGCAGTGGGTGTTGCATGTAAATAGGAGCGACGGGAAGCAATTTCTCCTTGAGAAATTGCGGCCGCCATTGTTGTGTACTGCGGTTTGCCTCTCGTCGGACTGTTTAGACGAGTTGCACAGCTCTCAGACCGGTAAGAGGCGTGTCCGCTCAGATTCTGAGCGTAAGTTACATCCCGCCCACAAATACAGGGGTTTTGGCCCAGAAGTTCCTCGCCCCTCCCGTTTGTATGCGAGAGCTGGCGAAAACTTCTGGGAACTCAGATTATTAATACATAGGCAGAGGTTGAAGACCTCCTGATGAAGGCATGCTTTAAAGTTGAAAAGACATGACATTGATTGATTGTATATTGATAGAATACTTTATTAGTCAGAAATTAAAACAGTAAATAAGACATTTAGGCTAAAAGGACAACACAGAAAAGTCCTGGGGACCATTGTGGTCCTCCTATGTTATGACATGTTATGACATTGTGATATATGAAGACACTAAAGGAGTTGCTGTTAAAGCGCTTAAAAAAAAAATCTTTTTGAAGCAGTTTCCCACCCACCCTTCTGATATAAAATGTATTATAAAATAGAAAAGTGTGCTCCTCTTCGCAAACTTTGGAAGTCAGTCGCCAGTTGGAATGGGATCTGAGAAATCTAACTTATACATCTTGATCACATGACCAAATCTGTAGGACTAGTAGCAAAAAGTGTGTTTTGAAGAAAAAACTAAATGGTGGAAAATGTGATTTGGTGGCTAATGGCTGGGGCCCGTATGGAGAGTGAGGGTCCACAATAATAAAAAAATAATTGTACGACATACGGTTCAAGAGCTATTGGCCAAAGCGGTGGAGTTTCTTCCTTAGTCTACTATGAGTGTGCGTGCAAAGTTGCACAGCAATCGGGTGCAGCGTTAATGATTTGAGGCTTGTCATTAAAACCGCCCCCTCCCAGGGGTGAGGTTTTGACAAAATCGGTTGGAGTACTAGCAAAAAGAATGCAAAGAATGCAAAATGACGTTAAATTTTGTGTGGTGGAAATGGGCATGACATATTTGGGAAGTTGTGTAATGATCCAAGGAATCTGGGTGGAAATAATTTGGATTGTATGACCTACAGTTCAACGGCTAAAAGGTGAAATTTGAAAAATGTAGGGTAGAATTTCTTCCTTGGCCTAGTGGGACTGTGCTTGCAAAGTTTCATGGCAATCAAACTCTGCGTTTATGATTTGTGGCATTTTGTTCAAAACTTTGGATGCCAATCTGAGCCAATCAGAATGGAATATGAAAAATGGGACACGCACACACACGGACAGACAGGGGCGAAACATAGGAGACAATAAATTCTGTTAATCCCACTTAACAGAAAATAAATCGAACAATGGACAATAGTTTTCCAAGCTGACACTAATTTTAACTCGGCCAAGTTGCACCTCACACAACATTTAGCTTTTATCATTGTTTCAGAGCCAATAAAAGACTGCTCCATCTCTCTCGCCCACAGCATGTTAACTGCTCCAAAACGCCTACCATCCAATTGAATGAAGAAGAAAAGGAACAAGACAAAATACAAAATATTACAAGTAGGAGTGAATTTATTTTGAAGAAACTAAGCACATTTCACCACTGAAAGGCTTACAAAGCACAACGGCTGTGTAGACAAAAAGGAACACTTTACAGGCTCAAAGATAACACAGCAAAACAGAGAGGGGGGGGGGACACAATGTGAGATAATGTATTGCCTGTAACCAATCTTTCTCTTCAGAATTTAGGCAGAGAATAAAAACAAGAAATGAAGGTAGCTACTTCTGAGCAGCACGGCAACAGCGGATAGCAGACAGCCAACACAGAGGATATAGAATAATAATAGACTACTGTACCTAGAACAACAAAGAAAACGTCCATGAGAAAAGGTAGGTGAGCTAAGAAAAAAGACGTCTTCTTCCAGTGCTCTTGAAATAAATATTTCCTAAGACACAGGGTCTTCAGATGAGGGAAATATTTAACTTATTTGGCACACTAAGGATTGGCCTCCAGTTGACCAGGCCCATAGTGCTTTAACATCTTTTCAGTTGTCGAGATTTAGATTAAGATACTGTACTGTTTGGAGGAATAACTCAAATGCTTTGTAGCCTATTTAAGCTCTGCATCCAATACAAATGCTCCTCTTAATGTAGCTCATCGTTCAGTCAGAGCAGTGAATGTCTGCAGGGTTCGTCTCTGCGAGTCAAATTGCTGTGTTTTCCTCCTGGTTGGTGAAGCCTATTGTTTGTCCCCAGGCTCCTTTAAATACTTAATCGTGTTCTTCAAGGAGGGAGGGAAAGAGAACGAGATACGCAAAATCATATTTTATGGCTACCGAGGAGGAATTAAATCCTCGATCCTATGTTTCAAGAATTTGTATTGGATGCCGTTAACTACCTCCATTTGGGAGCATGAGCGTCAAATCTCCTTTTTAATTTGAAGACACCCGCTCACATACTAGATGGGCAATTATGACATCACACATTCGGTGCCAAGGCGGCATCGATCTGGCCATTGTTCTGCTGAATGAATGGACGCTCACAATTACGGCCTGCTGAGGGCAATTTAGGGGAGGTAGCCTATTTATCTTGCTGAATCACGGACTCAATATGGACTTGATCATTTGCAGAGATCTGCAGCACTTTTTGCACCCCTGGCATCTCTACGGTATGTGCCGTGTTTCTGTCCGGGAAGCTAGAAAAGAGGGTGCAAGGTTATGATTAACAGCCAAAAATCGAAAATATGATTTACATCGATGGCCACATTTACAAATGCCATCAATTTCAGAAATGATTAGATTTTTTTTTAAGGTAGTTTATTGAACATTGTATTGATTTAGTATAATCAGCACAGATTACTTTTTGTCTCTCTGCTTAGACCTTCAGCCTTTGAAGGATATAAGACTAATGCTTTCATTCCCAGTGAACGCTGACAGCCTTAAAGGGATTGTAGGCGATTCTGAGATAAACAATGAAAAAAACTCCTGCAGTTCGTTTCCCCGACCACCAGGGGGTGTCGCAGGGAGGACTTCCATAGAGTAAGGAGGCTTCTAAACGGGCCATGCCGAATATGGGTTGCTTTATATGGATACAATTCAAGGAACTGCCCACCCCTGCCGGTTCTCCGAATTTTTATTTTTAAATAGGCTCTTTCATGACAAATTGACCACATATATGAAGTTAAACAACTAAATTCTATCCAAACGCTTTTTGAAAAGTAAATTATGTGCATCAAAAACGGAGTTTGAGAGCATTTTAAAACCGAAAGTAAAAAGTTCACACGGGCACGGACGCGCACGGATGCGCACATGCGTGCGTGAATTTACGCACCGGATACCCGGATGTGTAACCTAAATAGTAGGGAAAATACGGATTTCAGAAAGAGGAGTGTTTTTCAATGCAGGAAAACACCCCAGCATCATTATATAGTGGCTGATAGAGGGGAAAAAATGCAAAATATATAGATAGAGGTATTTTTCAAATATAGGCTTAATGTTGCCTACAATACCTTTAAGTATTAAGCTGCCTCTGAAAATAAGAATCCTTAACATCCCAAACCAGGATTTTGTTGAGCATATACTGAGTAAACGTTTAGGTTGTGACACCACACAAAACAAGTCATCTTCCAGCTGTCTCTATCCACCATGAAGGAGTGCAGCTCCTCTGGAGTTGTGAGGCTGGTGTCCCTCTTGAGCCTAAGTAGGACAGCCTTCTTCTCCCCCTCGAGGCAGTACCCTGCTTGGGCTCCCACAGCATAGTTGGACAGGCAGCAAGCTCAGGCTGTTGGACACAGTGGCCAGCAATCTTCAGACAGTGTTCCTTGATTTTGTCTGTTACTTTCAGCATGCTGTCATAAAGGTAAATGTTGTACATCAAGGGCCATACGCAGGTATATCAGACGTCTAGTGACTTCTCTGCCTTGTATTGGTCGTGAGGGTCCACGCGACTCTGAGCTGTAGAGTAGGAACAACTCAATTCTTGACAGTAACAGTGACCTTTTGAGTCTTGTGCTGACGTCCACACTTTCTTTATGTTGTGGAGCACTGACCATACCAGTCCCTGTCTGGTCCTCAGGCCCTTCTCACTGGAGTCGACGTCGGCAAAGAAAGATATTTGAAGTAGGTCAGATTTGAGCAGCATGCCGTCTCTGGTGTGGATAGTGTTATGTTAGCACCTTGGTTTTACCCACATTGAGACACTCATTCTCCCCTGACAAGGATTGCTCATATTCATTGCTGCCTAAAGGCATTTGCAGACAGGGTACTATTTAACCAGCAGTTTTAACCGCATGCGAAAAGACGCACAAATCGAACTGGGTTCGATTGGAAGAAAAAAAACGCACAGCCGCAGCACTTGCCGCACGGCAAATTCGGAGCCTGTGTGCATGAGGTCATAGAGAGCCATGTGTTCTTTTAAAAATATATATTGTCAGTTTTTTCTGTGCAAAAAATCGCACCCTGTCTGCAAAGGCCTTAAGAGTTGTAACTCAAAATTCATTAATGAGTAGTCTGCCTTTTTGTGTGTTCATGTGCCAAGATCAACGCTGTAAAGTATGCATATGAACGCATTCAAATACTTTTTGCATTATACAGTGGTCACCCACTCCGTTTTACTCCGCATCTGAGACCAGGACTACAGTATGTCATTGGTGAAGTCAATGATATTCACCAGAGGAAACCCCAACCCTCACCCTAACTATTTCATAAACAACTTGAATTTCAGGTTAACAATGTACCAATTGTTTTAATATAAGCAGCGGTGATACAGGGGGAGGAATGTGTCATTTTTATTAATGAACATTCCAAAAATAGTACTCCATCATGATCATCATGACAGAAAGCAACTTGCATGGGCAAAAAAACAAATGACTGGCCAGGCCAACTACTGTCCTACGTACCCTGGGCAATTGGTATTGTTGTGCCTGGATTAAAGAATCAACTGCTTTGCATTGGACTATTATGTTTTTAAAAGCTTAGCAGCCCAAAGAGGGACACAGCTGCTTTTGTTTAACAAAAGCCCCTGGCCATTGACCAGAGGAGAAGACAAATGCTGTGTTCACATGTGACTACTACATTACCCCTTCCTCTATGTACAGTATTTAATCACTTAAACCCTATACTTAGTTGAGGGGCTCTATACTCTATAGGTCCACTCCTTTTCCCCCTCTGGTCTGTACTTGTTCTAAGGACACAGTCCATTTTCGTACTAACATTGGCTGAGAATCTTGAACCTTGAATTAAGTGAAAACTTAATCAGTTCATCTGAAAATAAATGTAATATTGCAATATATATTGTATTATATATTGAAATTCTTTATTAGGAGTAACCCCTTGAGATTCAGGATCTCGTTTTCGAGAGGGTCCTAGAGACAGCAGTACACTATACAGTAACATATAATAAAACAAATAACAAAAAACTGAAAACAAAACATCAACCGGACAAGAAACAACACATAGGACAACACAATCAGGGTATTATACTCTAAGCATGCACAAAAAGATGGATCATTTGTTCAGAGTCAGATATCATTGTCATCTTCCACGTCAGCGATAGTATACAAAAGTAAAGTGTAGTGATGTAATGGTCACGGACATGTACAAGAGATTGTGCTATAAGAAGCCAGTGCACTTTTGAACATATTGAAAGATGTTATGGTTCGAATATTGCAATAAACAAAGTCTGTGCCTTTTAAACGCATACTGTAGTTTATCATCCCTGCCCTCGTTAGCCGAAGTTATCCAACCGACGGCCTGTGTATCAGTCACCAAGCCGTACCGTAGGAGAGGGCTGAATCTGCAGCCGTGCCGGAGGTTGGATACAGAGGGCAAAGATTAATGCTGGCCTGGGTGATAATTTGTTTATCAAATAACCATGGCCTTGTTTATTCACAAAGACAATGAGAAAATTGCATTTGCTCAACACTTTAATGTAATGAATAGATGAACATTACTGTAAACAAGGATCTGCAGCGGCAAACTTAATTGCAGACCCACTGGGATTCCCTGACAGTGTGGGGAGGGGGTTGGCTGAGAAGCTTGGACCTTGAATGCCCAGGTGATAATCTATTTATCAAGAGTGGGGTTTTTGCTGAGAACATGTTCTTTTTTTAGCAGCGCTCCGCCCTGCCTCACATTCATGCAGTTATATAATCCACACCTGAGAGCTGCCAGGGACACTCAGCAGCGGTTGTGGAAGTAGAGGCTGTCTGAGACTTTCTCAGACGGCCTGAAGAGGTGAACCTAGCAGTGTGAACCTCACCTTGGACTGTCCTCTAAATAAAAAATAAGAAAATTGATGGAATAAATAAAGATGAAATAAAAATGAAAGATAATGTTGAAAGAAGAAGAAGAAGAAAAAACAACATGATCATTTTATCCGCACTTTTTCTAATTTTTTAGGCATGAGCACGGGGGCAGTTTAATCTTTTCTAAGCAACTGTTTTCCAATATAGAATTAATATTGATATAAAACAATATCATTTCAATGTCATTCGAACATCCTAATTAACTTTTATTCCGGTATGAAGCTGTGTCCATCTGTGTGGCTTCCACACAGACGCAGGACTATACTTACAAACTAATTCACATTGTAAAGCTCAAACTCTGTAGCGGTCCACTTAAGTGAGATGTAATGGGTAATTGTGGGAGAGATTGCTTCCTAATTGCCACACTCACATTTAAAGACCATCAGCTTGAATCACCTAAGGAACGAAGCACAGAGGGTTAATAGTAAGGGAGTGCAGGGACAGTGGTACCCGACAGAAGCGTGCACACTGGTTAATAAATAGTACATAACATTAAGTCATACAGTGTAAGTTTTTCCAATTAACAAAAGTACATTTTGATATAATCTTTCACTGGAATATTTTTCACAAAAAAACATTCCACATAAATTTGTTTTTGACAACTATTGTGTCTGCTCTCGAGTCGACACTCGCAAATGTACAGTAGGCACCAGAAATGTACCGGAAATATATATTTATTTATGTATTTTAACGTTAAATACTGTTTTTGACAACATGTTGCATTCCAAAATATCCTCTGGGGCTAGGATTATTTTTGAGCGATACTTCCATATTAGACAATTGCTGTAATGACAATGGAGCTACAAGAGGTGTCACCAAAAAAGACTAAAAAGACTAAAATGTTCCCCAAATGTTCCCCACATACACACACCCTTCACCCACAATATGTAATAAAAGGAGGAGCCGACGCTTTGACATCCTGACATTGCCCTTCCGTTCCCGACCCCCCCCCCCAAAGGCCCTGACCTGGATCTTGTTATTCCAATCCCAACACTTCCTCCTCTCCTCCTTTCGGCAGCCAGCGGCTATCCTACTTTGGGGTTTCTCAATTTGTGCCCGCTATAACACCCTTGTGGCTCAGTACCTCTGCCAGTTTCATCAGGGGGGTATTTGAAGTCATTTCACTCTGAGTAATTGCACAGGTGAAAGCTGTGCATGGGGGGGGGGGGGGCACTCTGCACAGCAGCTTACACTGTGGGTTTAGATGGTGGCTTCAAACATCAGGGTGAGTTGGTTCATTTGGAAATGTGTGTACGGCAGAAAGGGGGCTACTGACGGCATATAAATGACACTCATTGATTTTTTCCCCCGCTAGCAAAGTATTTTTCGCTCCACTCACGACAAGGCTTCTAAGCCCTACAGCTCCAGCGCCTCTTGTAGTAATTGAATCTATAAAGCCCTGTTACATCAGCACGGGCCATTTAACGTTTACTCCGGCAAGCATTGCATTACATTACAAAGAAAGAACGTTGAGGACAATGACAAAAGCCATCTCTGACATAAATGCAATTGGTAGCAATCGGGATGTGAAACGTGACACACTTATTACAAATTATGCCTGCTGCTGGACAAGCCGTGCAATCAATGTAATGTCCTTTATGTTGTCAAGAGAATCCTCATTAAAGTTCTTGGTGTATAAATGTGGGCCACTCACCATTAAAGAGTAGCTAAGGGCTTGCGCCAGCACCCGAACAGTAAGGAAAGAGTCAAACCATTTGGGGTTCCAGCCCAGGGCGGCTGGAGGCTAAGTTCAGGCTTTATGTTGGACGTCTAGTATTGCACATCGGTTGTCCCCCTTCCACCAACTGATAGAGGTTATCGGCGAGTGGGTGGCTGTTACATTCCATGGCGTATTGGGTTGTCTGTGTTCTCCCTGTCTGTCTCTCCTCTATCTCTCTGCCAGGCACCTTCAGTCAACAATAAACTCATTGTCTACTGCCAATCCACCTTATCTGGTCAAACCTCCACCAATTGTGCTTCTGCTCCCATTCATTGGCCCTGCTCCCATAGACATATCGTGTAGTCACTGCATTGGCCTCTGGGGTCGTACATCAATGTCGTCTGCATATTAACTGGGTAAGCTTGCCATAGTAACTCCACTGCAAGAAATAAGCCGGAGTTGCATATACGCAAGTACCTGAGACAAACCTTTGTTTCTGTTTTATAACCATTACTGTTACTATCTGCCTAAGATGTGGTGTTTTGGTGTGAAAACCCAATTTTTTAATGTATCCTAATAATCCTATATCATAACTTGGTTAAAAGAATGTCTGACCTTAAATTACAATTGAGCATAGTTTTACACCTTGGTAGAAGGTGTAAAACTCTGTAAAACTCTGCCCCCGCCCTCTCTCCCCTACCCTTTCTTTCTCTGTAAATATACCTGTTGATGCTACTGAGTTTTCTACTATGTATTATATTGTATTGTAAGTATTATATGTATTACTGATTAATTGAGTACAATGGACCACAATGGAAACAAGCCCCCTGGGGCTTTTTGCGTTATCATTTTAGCATAACCTTTGACTGCACTACCTGTACTGTTAACAAACTTGTTAATGAAGTATTCAATCAATCAATCAATCAACTACATCTCTACATGTCTGACATGTAGTTATGAGAAGTTTTATAAATTACTGTTTACATTAATTTGGTTATAAAAATAATAATAAAACGATTTGAAAAAACCCAACCCCTTACGCATTAGGATAATATCAGTCACCAGAACCAAGAATGTGTGTTTTCAATTCCTGCATGGTTTCAATTGAGTTTAAAGTCAAGTTACAATAGGTTTATATACGTAGGAAGGAGGTGTGTCTGATAAAATGTATATCAAATATCTAAATATTTAGATATTGATTACATTTTAATCAAGCAACTTGATTTTTTTAAATCAAGAAATTGTCTGGGGTGCTCACAAAACCCAGAGTAGATGTTTAAATGACCCCAGAGATGTTTTAAAGTGAATCACCCCTTTTTAGAGTTTGTAACAGTGGCAGAGAGGGAGAAAGAGACAAAAGTGGAAATAGAGATGAAAGGCGAGAGAGAGAAGGCACGCAGACAGAGAGTATGCAGGAGATCAGAGCAACAGTGCAGTGCACATAACAAAGATGGACAGATGAGAAGAAAAACACTGCTATTACCAAGATTGCGTGAAGAATTGTTTTTATAGCTCCTTTTCCCATTAAATGTGTCTTTTCCCCATTATATATCAATACTTCTATAAGTTATTTGTAACTTTATTATAAAGTGTTTCTTACACCAACAGATCACCATTGTTGTCATTTCATTACTGTAATCCCATTACTCCTTAGCCCTGCTTAAGGAAATGAAGATTTATAGCCTCCCTCTGCCCCCTCTTGTCTGCTGTAATCAATCACCCTCCCACCACTCTCCAAAACATCTAGCCAAGGAGAAGTCTTATATTTTGTACTGTTTAAAGTTCCCACTTCCAATTTCCCCTTGCTCTCTTCCCATCTCATGCAGTCTGGTCCTATGTTCATCAGTAATTAACAGAAGAATACATTTCCTCTGGCTCCTGCCACACACACACACGCACACGCACACGCACGCACACGCACACGCACACGCACACGCACACACACGCACACACACACACACACACACACACACACACACACACACGCACGCGCACGCACATGCACGCACACGCACACACACAGAGCCTGGTAGCTATGGGCTGGGACCCAATATGGCCTCAGATTTTCATTTGGACCCCAAGATGCAAAGTATTTAAACCCTGGCTGCCAAGATTATCAGAATATCCGCTAATTGTCTCTCTTACAGCCTCTCTCAATCACTCTGGCAAGTTTCACCATGGGTCTACTATAACCAATGCTAATTAAGTACAACTCATTAAATATACAACACACAACCAACTAGAACAAGAAAACAGCTGTTTTTAAATGCCAGTTTGTTCATTATCTCTCTTACACCTTAGTTAAAAGAAAAGACCACCATTTTCTGTCATACTGTATATTGCTTTCCTTTCCAATTTTGTTTTGTTTTTGGGGAATGATATTTCTGCACATAAGTAGATGAGTGAGTGGGAATCAGACTGGCTTCATTCAGCCATTGTTGAGGAAAAGGACATCTGCTATGTGGATGCGGTTACCTTATTAGAGCCAACCTTGGTGTTCATCATCCAATCCTGATGAGCAGCAACTCCTGTTCTGTTTGCCATCTAAAGGCTTCAGTCTATTTATGAAACCTTCTTCAAGGCCATTATTACACCTTCCTCGCTCCCATCTAGGCACAGACACAGGGTGAGAAGGGGTACAGCGCTCATGTCTTAACAACCTATAATTGGTTGGGTGGGGGGGGGGTATGAGTCCTGTAAATTAGGTCGAGAAAGCTGAATGCCTGGCAGTGGGTGGGGGGGTCGAAGGTCTCAGTTGAGCACTTATTCTTAATTATTGTTACTGTCGCTCACAGGACCGGAGCTGTGGTAGTGAGGACTGAGGAGAGGCCACTATCATCACAGCACCCCTGGCTGTCTGACCTCTTGTCACAGCCTACAGTATAGAGCATTGGTGGGCAACTTTGACGATAGAAAGGGCCACTATATTTCCACACTCACTCCAGAGGGCCACATTGCATATACTGGCGGGCCATTATACAGTACGTCACACAAAAGTTGCAAAAATAGCCGATCTACAAGCTCAAAACGCGCCGCAGTGCGACGCGTTTTGAGCTTGTAGATCTGCTATTTTTGCTATTTTGGAATTGGAATCCAGAATTATTATTTTTTTTACTATTTTTGAATTAGAATCCTGAAAAGTAAAACTTTTGATTTTATTTCAAATGCATTTAGTTATACTTATGTTAACTCACTTAATACTTATGTTAAAGGTAGGGTAAGTGATATTTTTTGGTTAAAACAAAAAGTATTTTGTTAAAAGGTTAAAATACTATATTCTGATAGTAATCATTGCTATAGAGTGTTTGTTCAGTAACAGATGTCTCCCTGTCTCTCCAGCTCTTTAATAAACAGAAAATACATTTTTCGGTAGGTGTCAAAATCTCAGCCAATCAGGAGAAAGTACCCATTTTTAAGCTTAATTTGTATAGTGTTCCAGTTAAAATTTTGTCTGCTCATTTCTTAGTGTCATCACTTCCAATTTCACTTGTTTAATCTATATCCTGATTGAGTTCTCTGTCCTGGTTGGATAAAATTGGAAATGAAACTACAAAAAAAAACAAAAAAACTACAAAATACATTTTCTGTTTTATAAAGAGCTGGAGAGACATGGAGACTCTTTATATGGACAGGACACTCTATAGTAACGAGCTCTATCAGAACATAGACCCATTTTGCAATTATTTGAATAATTGCAAATCACTTACCCTACCTTTAACTGAACTTAAATACAAAAACATTGGACATAAAAAAGACAATAGAATTTTAATACTAGTCATTAAGCTACTAATACAGACTGAAGTCATTAAAGCGGGTCATGTTTGCATGTTTGGATAATATATCAGTATTCTGATATATACTGCGGGCCACATTAAGTGAAGGTGGGGGGCGCATGTGGCCCCCGGGCCGCCAGTTGCCCATGTATGGTATAGAGTCATATGCAATTAACGACGGGATGTCGTTAGTGCATGCGTGCGTTTGTGTATATAATTCAATTTCCTCACACAATTATTTATTCATTACATTTAGTGTATGCCGTCTATCTGCTCTGGAGCGGCCACTACAATTGAGGATTCATACAGTTAAATTTATTTATCTATGCCAAAATGGAATGCTTCATCTTATACATATTATGAAAGTGTCTTCAAGACTATTAGTAGTCTCAAAAGAACAACACTTGCAGTTGAGGACATTAGGGCAGCTTAATACATAAACAACAGACACTTTGTGGAGGCTAGACATGTTTTCTAGTGGACCTCTACTCTATCTCTACCATTTGGGGTTGGAAATTAAGTACAAATTGTATAGTACATCCCTGAAATTAAGCAAAATGAAACAATGGTTATAGTAATGGCTAATTATATGTTTTTGTAAATTGTTTGTGAGATCTTGGGGGTATAAAAGACCTGTGGCTTATTTGTAATATTTAGATAGAGTCTGTAGGTTTTGCAGAATGTGGACTGGTGGCAATGCCATCAAACCCATATATCAAACCCACATATGTTAGACATCCGTCTGTCCACCCACCACATTGGTCCCAAACAACATATTTTGAAAATAATTTGTCTGGATTGTCATGTACTATAATCCTTGCATCTATCATGGAGGCTGAGAGTCATGTAATCCTTTATGTGACCCAAACAATGGCACCTACTGATTTTGGTGATCCATGGCCCAAGATTTCCACTTGCATGCAATATATATCAAAATGTAATGGATGGATAATGGATTACCATGAAATGTTGCTGAGCGCGTTCATGCTTCCCAGGGTATGAAGCACCAATTTTGGTTGACACAAAAAGATAAATTTTAGGGGCTAAATGGCCAGTCAGATATATGGTACACTGCGCTCAAGACTATGGTGAAGGTGACAAATAACTAAACACTTACAGAGTACAGTACAAGGTTTAGGAAATTAGGTATGCAGTCCCTGTTGTTATCAGTAAAACACTGATCAGAATCAGCTTTATTGTCACAGCACGGGTTTACAGAAGTAAACAGTGGGTGAATTTCGTTTTTGTGCAGGTTATATCGTTTTGTTATTTCCAAAGAAAACAAGAAAGGGAAGAAGAAGATGAAAGCCTGTTATACCGTAGCTGAATCGTCTGTTGTCAATCCACCACAGTAAACTATTTTTAAATGTATTTTGTCTTTCTTTGCAATCCTTTACGTGTGTGAACTTTTAAATTGCCAGTGCCAAACTAAAAAAAGAACAAAAGAGAGCAACACTAATTATGGTTGCTCTCCGGCTGGCTTCCTATATGCCTGGTGATAGTCTGTTAGAAAGCGATTGCTCATGCATGCTTGCCAAGAGTAATTTGGCCATTAAGTAGAAAATCAGATCAAGAACTGATACATGATACCGATATTAACCGCCATTTGCATCTGCAGCCTTGTAGATAAGTTGTTCATTAAAAGAGGAAAGAAGAGAAGGGCAGGGAGGCCATAAAATAAGAGCACAATTCAAGCAAATAATACAAATATTTTGGAGCCGATATTGGCCACTTTCCATGACTGTAAATGGGATTGGTAAAGTAAGCCACTGCCTTAGGCTGAGTACACACACACACACACACTCCAGATCTAGGCCTCTAAGGTACCATCCTCTGCCCTCACATGGAGACAAAAAAGAAAAACAGAAATAAAAAAAGATGGCTTATTATTTCAACCAGTCATTTTACCCAAACAATCACCGGGGGACTCATCATGGTGACTTTTGTTTTCTTATAATTGGTGTGAACTATTATTGTCACTCAACCGGCAATTGAGTGACATTGAGTGATTTATTTTTTACCCCTCGAGTCTCCACATATAATAAACCATTGCTCCTTATCTATTCAGAGTGACTGGCATATTTGCATGGAAATTATATACAGTTATACAACGCACTCTTTAACAGAAGATAAAACATTATAATGAAAGTGAACCAAGATGGGGTTCACCTTGACATGCATGCATTGGCTGGAGTGTATAGTAGGCAGATAGCTGTGTCAATCTGAAACAGGAACCACTGGTGCATTTCAAGACGGTCTCATCATTATGCAATACATTCACGCTCGCTCCGTTTAAGTGACTTTGCATGTTCTCAGTGCACTGAACCGTGTGCCTCAGGGTCTGGTTTTGGGGGATAAAAAGAAGAAGAATGTAAATCATTCGTTTATAAAAGCCCATGCCAACCCCCTCCCTTCCTCCGAGGGATAGCTGCAGAATGTTGTTACCAAGTTACTTTCTCTCTGTGGAAGGACCTATTTGTGTTGAATGAGCAAGAGGAGACAGCCCTGAGGCACTTACTGACGTGGGTGAATAACATCACCTCAGTGTGATTTTAGAATGACTGAACACACACTCACAAACAAACCACTTCATAAACTAGAGCATTGTGACTGTATCTTACTCTGCCAGACATGACAAGGCTGACAGATAGGTAATCTATAGGGGAGTGAAGAAGAGTGTCTGTCTCCTCTTGTGTGTTTGAATATAAAGATGTGAAATGGATTTTGTCCTGTTGCCACATGTAGGGTCTAAAGGCCTAGTAGTTTCAAGGCCTCTGGGCCTTTCTTTATGGCCATTATCTATCTTTAGACTGTGTGTAGAGAATGGCTACAGCATCACAACAGGAAGGGAAATGTTGATCTTAGGTCCGCAACTATCAATTATTTTCTCAGCTATCCTCTATCGATTACTTTGTAAATTAATTGAAGTAGTTAGGAAGCGTTTTTGTAAGATTTGTATGTTTTATAAATTATCGAACCAACGGGGGAAAAAATCCAATCAATGTTTTATAATTGACTACATCGATGTTTCTGATTACCCCTCCCCCCTAAATATATAATAATGACGATATGAAGCTGAAGTAGCGAACAGAGAGGGGAAGTGCAGGCTCTGTAGAACACAAGGCCAATACATTACCAGCTCTATGAGTGGGAGGAGAAGGACAGAAGGGACAGGAAGATACTTCTGTGCAGTAGGTAGGTTGAAGTCACCCAGTGGAATGAGGGGGGTGCCATCATCCGGAAAGGAGCTGATCAGAGAATCTAGTTCTTCTTGGAAGTTCCCAAGAGTCCCTGGGGGACGATAGAGCACAATGATGGTGAGAGGGACAGGTTGTGTTATTGAAATAGCATGACATTCACATGTGGAAATAGAAAGGTGATGGAGATTTAGAACACGGAAATTCCATTTGGGGGGTATGAGTAGACCTGTACCACCCCCACGACCTGAGGGACGGGGGATGTGGGTGAGTTTATATGAAGCAGAGAGGGCAGGGGTAGCAGTGTTATCTAGGGTAATCCAGGTTTCTGTCAGAGCAAGGAATTGCAGAGACTATTACAGTATGTATTGACATTTTGTATCTAAAGTGGACTGAAGGACTTTATTGTGTTACTGTTTCGTATGTTGTTTCCATAATTTTTCCAACAGCCTGTGTGCATATCCCTTGAAAACCTTTTTAACATAATTTATGGAAACCTAATCCTCATTTCAACACCATTGACTGTCAAAAATGTATCACAGGGGAAAATCATGCAGACAAAATTTAAGGAAAACATAATTTCCTTATGTGGAAACAGTACAGTAAGTATATCCCCAAAAAATGTGGACAGCGTCAGGCCATTGGTTTCTACAGACCGTAATTGAAGCCTATTTTTCAGCGATTTCAAATCCGCCATCTTTCTATATCTGGTTGATATCCGGTCCGAAATGCAAACGTAAATTAATGCTATTGGCTGAAACCACAGCGAGGGCGGCTCTTCACTCGGTAGAACCAGTAGAAACCCTAGAAACATACCCTACTTTATCATTCAATCATTCATCATTCAAATAAATGGGACCATAACTTACCAAAACGCATATCATGGTGATTGAAGAAGACGTGTAAAGTTCAGCCAAAAACCCATCCGCTTGAATAGAGCTTCTGCAACCAGCAGGGGTGAAACAGCGGTGAAACAGCGAGACTACAGGCCATTCATATGAACCGTCGCACTTCCTATATAGCCTCAATTTACAAGCCGGATGCTAGCCCCTTGGTATATCCCTAACACTTTCATCTTATCAAATGTTTACAAGTGAAGAAGAATTAGAGCATCATTAGAGAAGGAATATTGATGTTCCTTTGATCAAAAGACCTAAATAAACTATTTGGGTGCATGGTCCCGGGCAATATTGAACAAATTAATAAATACCATGAGTCTCAACAAGTATTAATGACCAGCATTCAATTTGCACAGCAGATGAACACATTTTGGTGCAAAGCCTTCATCAGCGCTGAAGGTGTCACGATTTAATGAGATTCCATTTCAGTCAAATAAAACAATGGCCTCATAAGGGAACAAATGCTCAAAAATAAGTTCAATTTGATAATTCCTCTTTAAGATCCTAAGAGAACTCTGTCTAAAGGCTGTATGTAGCATGTAAAAGTTAATATTTACCACATGTTCTGAAGCTGTAAAACTATTGAGAGTTTTATTTTAGTATACGTAGGTGCAAAAGTGCCCACATAGTCTTTATTATGTTAGCAAAACAAGTAGAATTTCTGAACATAAAATTGTCTAGGATGAAAAATCTCCTGTGGCAAGACGTCATAACTGGGCAGGACAAGGTCTCCCTAACAGGGTCGATGGTGTTCATAGACGTTTGGCCACACCAGATGCACTGCAGTGGATTCAAACCCCTAGACTCCGTGGTGGTGGACAAGTACTTTACCCCTGCGCCACTCAGAACACATGCTCTTTGTGAGTCTCTTCTCTATCTCTCTCTACCCTTTATCTATTAAACCAAAAAGTGCACAAAGAATGATCTTAAAATAAAATAAAAAACAATTCTTCACTCCACCAATGAATGCTTGAGGGAAATGTTGGGACATCCATCAAAACACTGAAGCTGAATGGTAAGTGGACCTTTCAATATGACAATGACCCCAAACATGCGAGAAAATCCACAAAAGAATTGCTGGAAAAGGAGAAATAGAGACTAGAGAGTTATAGAATTGCAAAGTCAAGGCCAAGACCTTAATCCAATAGAAATGCCATGGGGGTACTTGAAGTGGGCAGTACACGCAAGAAAGCTTTCACACAACACACAGTTTACGGAGCTCTGTACTGAAGAGTGGGAAAAACATTTCTTCCCTGTTGATTTAAGAGAAGAGATACAAGGATTCAAGATACTTCTACAAGAAGTTATATTTGCCAATGGGATTAGGTGTGTCAACACCAGCTATTGAACCTTGGAGTGTACAGTATAGATAATCACCTGGGTATTCATTGTTGCCTGAGTATCAACCAGCTGTATCAACTTTAAGGCTGATAACTGGTATCATCCCTACAGCTTTGCACACGCTGTCTTTTTATCACTCCCCTCACCAGGGCAAATAAACGCTGGGTATGTGATACATTTTTTTTTTCCACATGAGGAAACTGTATTTATCATTATTTTTGCTGAGTAAATTATTGCAAAGCCTTAATTTGCTGTTTAGTGCCCCCGACTATGCCGTGGGAAAAAGACAAAGGTTTTCATGGGATGTAAATACTTTTTCATTGAACTGTATAATTACAGATTCAGTTGCCCTTGCGCAAGGGAATTTCAGCAGTATTAGACTCCGTTTTTCACCAGGAACTAAACCAATAACCCTAATTATATCTTCTACCTGATTATACAGTCACAATCTAGAATGTTTATGGAAAAATAGACTCCTACTAAAATCAGCTCCCACATAAAAAAAACGAATTTGACAGGAAATGCGAAAATGGAGTGAGTCATTTTTTATCTTCAGTGCCCCACAGCACTGAACTCACAAAGAAGAACAAGGGATGGAAGTGTGTTTCTTCCATTTGTCTTTGCCTTCTGAAATGGGAAGTACGATTAGAAACAGTGTAATGACACAGTGAGTTGTACAGTCTCCCTCCACACACTGGGTTCAGACCCATGCTATTCTATGCCACTGGCTGGAAAAGGAAAACCAATGCACTAACACAGACAGTCACTTTATGCACTGTCATGATGAACAAAAGCACAATATGCTGTACACAAACAGCCAATAACACCTAAGGTGTGTTATACAAATTATCTCTTGGCTTGGTAAGAGATTAAAAAGCACGTTCTACTAACAGGAAGGTGTGCATTTATGTACATGTATGAGAGTGAGTGAGTGAGTGAGTGAGTGAGTGAGTGAGTGAGTGAGTGAGTGAGTGAGTGAGTGAGTGAGTGAGTGAGTGAGTGTGTGTGTGTGTGTGTGTGTGTGTGTGTGTGTGTGTGTGTGTGTGTGTGTGTGTGTGTGTGTGAGAGAGAGCCTGTTTTCTTTTCCCTGGACTCAGTGGGCTGCTATTGTTTTGGAGGGAAATGTTCCATTCTCTCCCACAAACTGCAATGAAGGGATCAGGGGGTTTCTGGACAGAATAGCATTATCAGTGCCCCCCCCCCCCCCCGCACCCACCCAAACAAAAACCATTCACACCATCCCAGAATGTCAGGGACAACTACCATTCTATTCTGTCTTGGCTGGATTTGCATGGATCAGTGTTAGCCGCTGAACATATTGAATGGATGGCTCTCTCTATTTGAAAATAGCCGATCTACACGCTCACAACGTAACGCATCGCAATGCGCCATGTTGTGAGCTTGTAGATCTGCTATATTCCCCCAAAGCATTACATATTTTGAAATATTTTTGGAAACATTGTAACATCACAAATCTTGTATATGGGTCCCATTCCCTGGCACAAAATGTTTTCAGATGAGGGTCCGTGCATGACCAGATTTCAATTTGGGGGTCCTTGACATGAAAAAGTGTGAGAACCACTGCTCCCGTATATAATTGAGGGATGATCTCACACAACGGATACATTGGCGGGGATTACAAGGACGACACCCCCCACACACACTGTAAGCATTTAATGGAGACTGGGATCTCTGAGGGCAGCCACGTTTACCATTGTTTTTTTTTTGTAGGGAGGAATTGGTTTCGAGATTTTAAAACAATGGTCTCCGTGTAATGTTACAATGTGTGAGGGCAGCCACGTTTACCATTGTTTTTTTTGTAGGGAGGAATTGGTTTCGAGATTTTAAAACAATGGTCTCTGTGTAATGTTACAATGTGTGAGATAGGGCTGATATATTGCTATCATTACAGCCTTTTTCTACTTTATCTTTCACTCAACCTACCTGTCAACTAAATAGGTTGTCATCCAAACCAGGCTTAGCAATGTGAAAAACGTATTTCACTCTGGGACAGTTTTACAGCCGCATTCAAGCAACTGACCACACAACACAATATCACAAAATTAGGAATAGTCCATCACTTCTAAAGTCTCAAGGTGCCTCACCTATGGACACTATAAGAGACATTTCCGTTTAGACATTGTATAACGTTGAGGAAGGCAAGGCCTTTGTTTCTCAGTAGCCTACACTTTCGTGCCAACTAAACACAAGTGCCTAAAGGGAATTTCCGTGAGTGCTAATATTTTACCTCTAATTGTAAAGGAACTTTCTTAGACCATGCACCCGGTAAGAAAATATTAAAACAAGTTGACGTTGTGCTTGCATTCTCTTATAATTTATCTCTTCTAAAGCCCACGATTCAGCTCCTTGACTTCACCTCACTCCCACTCCCACTCCCCTTCTCATCTCCCAGGCTCACAGGAGGTTGTTTTAGCAAACAGATCAACTTACTGTATAAACCATTTCAATCACAATATGGCCTCATACGTACAGTATATGGGGCACTTTAAAAAGCAAAAACAATAGAATGTCCTAATGTTTGTGTGGCAGACTAAAGAAAAAGGGAAGAAGAGAAAGTTTCAGCAACACAAAGTCGTATACCTCATTAAAGTCCACAGAGGAAAAGAGACAATTCTCAAAGCGGGGGGGGAGAGAGAGAGAGAGAGAGAGAGAGAGAGAGAGAGAGAGAGAGAGAGAGAGAGAGAGAGAGAGAGAGAGAGAGAGAGAGAGAGAGAGAGAGAGAGAGAGAGAGAGAGAGAGTTAATGTTGTGGATGGATATGGACCATTAGGAAATTGCAGCACTGTTTCCCAATAAGACTCCCGAGATCTAATTCACCAGCAACCATTTACTCTATGTTAGAACACAGGCACGAAGGCTGCATGGTAAGCAGGGTGCAGAGAAAATGAGACTCGGGCTCATGCATAGACACACTACATAATTTCAATGAGAATATTCTTGCACACATATATACACTGTCTGGAGGTCATAGAAATAATATGCGTCCTGACTTTGAAACCAATACGAGCACCTATTCCTGCTGCACCATTGATAATTCACAATCAAACAGCAATTAACCTTTAACAGACAACTCCTGTTAACGCACATATTTAACAGATCCATTAGTCTCATATCATTGCACAGGTGATACTAGAAAATGAAACACACTTGGACATCTCATAAAATCCGAAAGTGCACAACATCTGACCTATTTATAGCTAAGCTAATGAACAAATGATTAACCTTTATGGTCATTTAGCTCTCTGATTTGCTTCATTACTTGATAATTACATAATCGAAAATGTGTTTCACGAGCCCCTTCAAGAAATACATGTATATCCGATCTCTCCGTTGAAACAATACCTGATGTTTTACGACAGGATCTCAGTGCCAAAACATCTACAACTAGAAAAAGTGCTCCTCGGAGCACAGGTCTCCGCCAGGTCAGGTAGGTTATTGTGGCCACCTGGTGGCGCTATAACAGGCCAATGTGAAAAGGGTGGCATTTCTTCCTCGGCCTAGTGGGAATGTGCGTGCAAGTTTTCACGGAAATCGCACGCTGTGTTCATGATTTGAGAGATTTTGTTCAAAACGGACCAATCCTGCAAACTTTGGAAGCCAACCTTAGCCAATCTGGATGGAATATGAAATATCGGACAGATCCGTCTTGATCACATGACTATAGAGATACTGTGTACCGATTTGCGTGATGTTTGGATAAAATCTGTAGGAGTAAATGGGTTTTGCACAAATCGGCCTCCTGGTGGCGCTATAACAGGCCCATGTGAAAAATTCAGAGGTTCTGAATTGGCATCCAGGGAGTGTGTGTGCACAGTTTCGCAGCGACCGGGCCAACGGTGCCGGAGATTAATTGCTAACACACAAACAGGACAGGACACACGGACGGACACACGGACGGACGGACAGGGGGTAAAACATACTCTCTCGCCATGCCTTTCGGCCTGGCGGAGACAATAAAAAGAGGATATGTCACAGTTTACATAGTATCTGGTAATCCTGGGGGTATGGAGTAAATGCACAGTCAAGAGTAGTTTGCAAGGGGTGCCTGGTATGGTGGCTAGGCTTTGGTCTGTGATCTCTGCTAGATAATGCCTTGAAGAACTATTGATTGGCAGGCATCAATAGTTCTTCCGCCATTTTCTGACTGCTTCACACATGATGTGAGATGGAAATCTCTGAAACAGATGGTGCTTTCAATTGTTAGTTCCAAAACTGAACACAAACATATTCCACAGACAACAGAGGCACCCAAGAATGATAACTGTAACGTGTACGCAAACACACAAACAAGCATGTCAACAACAAAGCCATACAAAGCAGGTAGGCTTTACAAAGACTATGTTAGCATGCAGGCTGAAAGCCGAATGAATCACAATCTCAGTTAACTCCTCTCCCAGGTCCTCACCCCAAACTTAACCACACCAAACCTAAACTTGACCATCTCTAAACTGGATTAAATACCTTAACCATCTCTAAACTAATGCCTAATCTCAACTGTCTTTGTGCAATGCGTGACCTGTGCAATGGGTATTGCCCTGCAAACTGATGTACTGTATTGATACCACATGAAGTATAGGTTAAAACTAGGTGAAATAAAGGGCACACTGGCGTTGAACAATCAACTGCCCAACAGGATCTAGACAAAGCTAAACTGAACTTGGCAACACCAGTTCCACTAATCTTTGCTAAATGAACATGGTTAAATCCTTACAATGAATTTGGAGAGTCGGGGAATGAACAACAATCTCGAGGTTACGGATGTAACCCCGGTTTCTTTAGAATTCGGAGTAACATACTCACTATGGGATATCAGCGCCTCCTGGCGATGAACAGAGCTACATACCATAAACTCCCGGGCCATTCATTGGCTGAGAAGGGTATGTCACGTGTCCGGTAGACCGGAAGAGGTATAAAACCTCTTGCGTGACGTGGCTCTCCCTCTTTAACAACCGCTCTCTGCATGCAGATGCACACAAACAGGGGTGTTAGGTGAGTATGTTACTCCGAATTCTAAAGAAACCGGGGTTACATCCGTAACCTTGAGTTTCTTGTCAAATTCTCCGTAACATACTCACTATGGGATACATAAACCCCCCTGGGGCTTATAGCCATACCGAAACCCTCTCAGGTCCGCACGCCCCCTAGCCGCAAGGCCCCGTCCCCACGGACGTGACCTTTGGCCTCACGGGCGCCCCAGCCCTCCGGGCCGGGGTGCGGTATACATTTGAAAGAAAAGGACCCTGACAGACCAAGTCTGCCTTATTCAACTAATGAACAGACACAAGTCTGTTCCCTAAGTGAAAACAAGGAAACAGGGCCCCCCTCCCCTGGGAACCTACCACAGGTGGTTCCGAGGGGACTCAAGAGAAGGAAGGTAGGGAAGAGAAAGAAGGCAGGCTAAACACAAAAACCTGCCTAGCTCCCCCCATTCTAACTAGAGACAGCCGCCACACCTAGTACAGCATGCGCCACTGACGCCGCTGCCACGTCTAGGCTGTAGAAGGCCGCAAACGTTGATGGCGACGACCAGTTCGCGGAAAAGCATCAGTTAGCCACTGCCTTCCTCCGATCACCTGGGCCGAAGGAGACAAAAAGTTGCGACGACGACCGGCCGACCACTGTCTTCTGGCAGTAGAGCTTCAAAGCCCTCACTGGGCAAAGACAGTGCAGCCGCCTATCCTCCGCTGAAGCGAAAGGAGGCGGATGAAAAGCTACCAGCTCAACCGGCGTCTGGGTCACCACTCCATTCTTGGGAACAAACGCCATGTTGGGTTTAAGCAAAACCCTGCTGTCGTCTCCCAAGAACCTCATACACTCCGAACTCACTGAGAGCGCATGTATGTCGCTGACCCGTTTAGCTGTAGTCAAAGCAACCAAAAGAACCGTTTTGAGGCTAACGATCCTCAGATCCGCAGACTCAAAAGGCTCGAACGGTGGGAGGCAAAGCGCCCCCAGTACCACCGTCAAGTCCCAAGCCGGGAGCAGAGCCCTAGAGACCGGCCTGGCCCGCCTGGCGCCGTTCATAAAACGTCGCACCATCGGATGTCGGCCAACCGTCATGCCATCGAAGCTCTCGTGACAAGCGGAAATGGCCGCCTGGTACACCTTAACCGTCGAGAAAGCCAGACCTTGGTTCAATTTGTCCTGTAAGAACATGAGGATGCTGCGTACCGGGGCCCGGAAGGCCTCAACCGGCGGTGACTGACTCAGACACCACGACACGAACAGGTTCCACCTGTCGTCGTACGCAGACCTCGTGGAAAGGGCCCTCGCCCCCTGGATGGTAGCCACCACATCAGGAGGCAGGCCATACAAAGTCAAGGTCTCCCTCTCACGGGCCAAACCCACAGGTCTAGGTCCTGAGGCCTCTCGTGGAAGATGTCGTCCCCTCCCTGCCGACATGAGGGCCCTCGCGAAGCCCCTTGCGGCCGGGACTTTCCTGGACCTCTGCGCACGCTGATCCTGGGGAGCCAGGCCTTGGTAGTCGTCATCTTGAACGGTGGAGGAGGCGCGCTCCTCCAGCGGGCGAATGAGCTCACACCTGACCAAGGCTCTCTCGATGATGGCCGAGACTGGTTCCTCTCGTCTGGCGGGATCGGACTCTAGCTCCTGGCGGACGAGGACTGGAGGCGGCCGCTCCGGAAGCCTCCTGGAACGAGGGTATCTCACCCTCCTCTTCCCCCTCATCCATGCTGTGGGTGCTGTCGTCGTCGGAAACCTCGCAGTAGGATGGCGACGCACCGCTGTCCCGGTACGCCTGCTGTGGCAGCGGAGAAGACGGCTGGGAAGAGGGGGATGAAGCGCCGCTAGTTAGCTGCACCCGGGTGGTTCCCCCGGACACAGCGGCAGCGGCTGTCGCCGTGCTGCGTAGCACGACTGGCGTAGCAGGCTGGTGTTGCTGCGGGCGGTGGCTGGCGCCGCTCGTAGACGGGACTGCTGGAGGGCCCATTGTGGACTGTGAACGCACGTGGTGGGTCCCACCACTCACGTTCCCTGGGCCGGTGTCCATGCGGGGTGTCGCTGAATCCGCGACGACCGGGGACGGGACGCCGCTGCCGCTCTGAGCAAGGTCGCTAGCCCTGGCTAAGCGGCTATCGAGGCGTCGCCTGGAGAACAGGGCGCAGTCCTCACAACGTCCCGGTGCATCTTGGTAATGCCTCGCCGTGAAAGCGTGGTGGAGTCCGAGGCATGAGATGCAGAACCCATGAGGGTCGTCCCCGGCTATCATCAAGCGGCAAAGCAGCAGTCCGCAGGGACGTGGAACCTCCATGTCGAGCTAACCTATTAGCTTTCAGCCGCAAGGCTAAAGGCGGTTACACACCGGCGAATGTGCGAATATACGCAAAATTCTGACTCGTTCCGAATAATTAAAAGACGCTTTTTCGCTTCGCTTTTCCGCTTTTTCGCGCCATGTACGCTTGCATTGACTTTATAAGGTTTTTTAAAAAAGCGTATTATTCGCACGAAAAAATCGCCCCGGTGTGTAAGGACCTTAAGAGCGTGGAAAGCACAAAGGAGGAAAACTTGCTTTTAGGAGTAAAAGAAAGAAATAGAAGATAGCCGCGGGAGCGGAAATAATAATACTTTTTTTTTTTTAATATAAAGGAGGAAAACCCGTTGGTTGGTACTAGTACCACAGAGTGGGCTAAAGCTGGTTTCTGTCCTGATCAAAGTAACGTTTGTTATTATTAAGGTATGTCTTGAGCTGTTGCATCTGCCATGCAGAGAAGCGAAAGAGGGAGAGCCACGTCACGCAAGAGGTTTTATTCCTCTTCCGGTCTACCGGACACGTGACATACCCTTCTCAGCCAATGAATGGCCCGGGAGTTTATGGTATGTAGCTCTGTTCATCGCCAGGAGGCGCTGATATCCCATAGTGAGTATGTTACGGAGAATTTGACAAGAAACCAGAACTACAGTCTCATTAGATTTTAAGGAAATATATTTGGGCTTTTGATGAATTTCAAATACTTTTAGATAGATACATTTGTGGATTCATTTTACATTATATTTAAAAAAAGAGATAATACATTTTCTTTTTCTATTACATGTATACAGTATATACATGTCATGTACATACCGAAATACATTTGTGAATCTTTCTGTGTGCATTCATTAATTTTGAGACTGATCTGACTCCATGCTACTGCAGCTGGTCCATTATTCAGGAAACTCAAGTGCCTGCATAGAAAGTATGTATCCCCAGATAAATAATCTTGAATCTTAAATAATATATGACCCAGTGCTATTTACCATATGTAATATATGCATTTGATTTTGAATTTGGCCTTACTAAAACTCATACTATTCATCAGAAAGCATGCCCAAGCACTGCCCCTGTTAACCATGGTATTAACCAATGGCCGTGGCCCTGGTTGGGGACATAGGCTAACGTACACTTAACTTTTGCACACATGCAAACACACGCTTATAACAAGGCACAGATGCACTCACTACCGTAGGGTCAAATAGCGGAACACCTACCAGTAAACAGGTCATTGTTATATTTAGTTGTATGCTCCACTTCAGCACTTTGGATTGTTCCCCCGTCAGCATAATGTTTACAGGAGACCATGCCAGTGCATATCTTCTATTGTTCACTAATGGGTTTAGTAACAAACAAGTGTCTCACCATCCCTCCTTTTGTGAATAGATAACCTGCTTTCCCTACCATAATCTGTACCACAGATAACTCTTATAGTACTAATTAAAACTACAGGGGGGGGGTAAGGCCCTTACCCCGGGACTATACTCGGAAAAAAGTAATAAGGTCTCATCTCACCGAAGGACCCAAACAATGAGTAAGCAAAGCCAAAATGTTTCAGCTTTCCCGTAACTCACTATCCTTAGTAATTAAGAAGGAAATGTGGGCCATCATTTTCCATGACAACTGTTGCCTGCCATAAATAATAGAATACTAACATGGAAAGAGAACAAGAGGGTAAATGCTATGTGGATGCTATCATGGAGATTAGCATTTTCTTTTGAAGGCTCTAATCCTGACCTTGTTTTTTTACTTTAGTATACCTACTATTGACGCGCACGCACACACGCACACGCACACGCACGCACACACGCACACACACACACACACACACACGCACACACGCGCACACGCGCACACACGCACACACACACACACACACACACACACACACACACACACACAGAGTTTAGCTATGTATTTATGTCCACACACAGGGAAAGCATACAGGGACACAAATATTTTAGGGTCAGTAAAGGTTGCATTCACAAACTCATGGATATGTCCTCATGATACAACACGCATGTCATTCAGCACTCCATGGGCACAAGTAGTGGCGGCTTCGCCATATGGCAGCAGAGACAGCACAATACTTTGCCAGCCTTTCTGCCTCGTCTTTGGGCATCCCAAGTGGTCGAAACCCTCCAACAACCAGTCCGTGGGTCCAAGACAGGATTACCAGAGGAAACAAAGTTCTTGGTCTTGCACTGCTGCTTGGTGTTAAAGCGCTCTCTGTAGTTGTTCTCATGGGCCTGGAAGTCCACCTATTGCTATTCCGACAGCGGACGGACATGCCGCTGGAAGGCCGCCGGGTCTATTGCCTCTCTTTCCGGTAGCTGTTCACAGGAGGGGCCGTTAGGTAGCGTCGGCTGTTGGTAGATTCCACCGGTGAGTAGTGCTTTCTTGTATGCAAGCTACATAGTCCACAGAAGTTGCAAATCCATCCACTGCACCTACTACATTGACGATGGTAGTTACAACGGGGCATTTTAACGTCATGCACGCGCACGCACGCACGCACACACACACACGCACACGCACACGCACACACACACACACACACAGAAATGGCTCAAAAACTATAAAAAGTAGAACAGGTGTATATCGTAAACAGTTTGTTGGAACTTTTATATAAAAATTTACTTAATAACATAACATAGTGATATCAGCCTTCTGTACAGCCGCCTGTACTATGATCTTAATAGAAAAATGCTCCCAGGACAAAAACTGACATTCACATTTATCTGGCTTCTTAAATAGGGTGCAGGACAAACCCATCTGGTCTTTTGCGGTGAATGAGTAATGATATTGATGCGGACTTAAACTGTCCCAGGGCAAAAGGACCACACAACAGCATATTTGATGTTTAAAATTCCGAATACTACCCTAAGACAACCAACGGTGGAAGTGCGAAGTGGAGGAAAGAGATACTGTATACTCTATCTCATGAAGTTAGATTGTCTATGAAAACCACAGCGACTGGTATCTAGGTCATTAATTTGATTTCCCCCTTGCATGGGGGAAAACACTGGCAGGGAGAGTGAGACGGACACACCATTCTCAATCTCTGGCAAAAATGTCAATTTCTGAAGGCCTGATATGTACAAGAGAAAAGGACACAAGAAAAGAAAAGAAGAAAGGAGAATATCGGTGGAGAAGAAGATGGGGAAGCAATAGACCTTGTCAGTGGAAATGCGTTGCTAGGGAACAGCTTGGGAAGTTTATTTCCTGTCAGCTACTGATATCACAAACACTGTAACAGGAAATAAACTTAGACCAAAGTGTCAAATGTGGGGGGAAAAGTTAAAAGAACAAAAGCAATAACGATAAGAGGAACTCAGATGGCACATGCTTTAAGTCATAGACAGCTACAGCACTGATTAATGACAGTTCATGTTCAGACAGACGTGTCCACAAGAGGCAATCAGAGAAAGTAAAAACAATGAAAGGTGATGATGGATTACAGTAGCTTCTGTATTCAGGATGAGATCATTCAAAGGAACTTTCCCTTATTATGAAAAACTGAAGTGTGTCTCTGTCTCTGTCACTTATTACAAAGCTGAGAGCACGAGTGATTGAAGTATTCATTCATTCACTGTCCGATTCATTACGACTTTATGTTGGTTGCTGTCAATTCTCAGCTTGAGAATGATATTTTGCGTCCTCACTGCTGTAACAGTACAGTAAGCTAATGGGGATCTAATAAATAAATTAAAAATCAAAACTCTTCATTCTCTTCCTCCTTGACTTCTTCCATTATATATTTTTCTCTCTCTAATGTCTACTGTTTCCCTTCATTCTTCCTGCTGAATAGAAGATGCTATTTTAAGCCACGATCATGACTTTTTTCTATCGATTAGTCACCCCATAGAGACTAATTTATTCAAGGATATTTTTTAGTTTTAGTTTTAGTTTTAGTTTTTTGTCTCATTCCTAAGCCAATAATTTGATCTTCTGGTAGGAGATACAAAGGAGACTCTTTGTGCCTCCTACCGGAACCGCTGCCGGTCATCAAATTATTGGCTTAGGAATGCGACAAAAACTAAAAAAAATCCATGAATTCAAGTCTCCACGGAGTGACTAATCGATAGAAAAAAAGTCATTTTGAGGGTGAACTAGCCCTTTTACATCCTGTTTGTCAGAAAATGATTATAATGTCATAGAGATGCCCCTGACTTAATATAGAGGAAAGCTATTGGCAACACAGACAATATGCCTTCATTCATGCTTCATTCACACACCTGCAGGGAACACACTGCTGAATGTGGCTGTGTATGACAGTGTTACGCTGATGTGTGATAAGCCTTTTCCACTGGCAGACACTGGCAGTCTCTTTATGAAAATAATAAAAAAGGTGTCATGCTCCCCTGCATTTTATGACAATGGGCAAAACTATGCTCGGATTTTCCATTAAGAAAAAAGTGTCCAGGCTTGCCAGCAGCACCATTTAAACGTGAGGAAAGAAATGACCTCCATATCGAAGACCACCATCAAATACTGAAGGAAATCAAATCAACTATTCTTGCAAAACCCATACAAAAGATAACCAATTCCATTTTGGCCTGGTTGCCTCTTTGTTTACAACATTCCTGATTGGATCATGCTGGCAAGGCTATTGGTGAGGCTCTAAGCAACACAACTAACAATGGCAATGACCTGACTGCAAAGTAATGGACCATAATGTAATGAAACTGGCAAGGTATTGACTAACACTCAGCATACCCATTCTGACACACTGATTTTGTTTGTGTTTTTTTACCCCTCTTCATTTTAGGTCTGGGCCCAGGCCGGGCATTAGGTTGTGGAAACAGGAGTGATGTTGGAACTGGGAACAGGTCAAAAAGGTGTTAAAACTTCTGGTACATCGGTACCAGGCAGACAGACAGACAGAAATAGAGGGAGGGGAATGTAATAATAAGACAGGAGTAAAAAAAAAGTGTACTCTCTCTGTGTGTGTGTGTGTGTGTGTGTGTGTGTGTGTGTGTGTGTGTGTGTGTGTGTGTGTGTGTGTGTGTGTGTGTGTGTGTGTGTGTGTGTGTGTGTGTGTGTGTGCGTGCGTGCGTGCGTGCGTGCGTGCGTGCGTAAGATGACACTAAAGTAAAGATGGGTAATAAGTATGGGGATGACAGCCATGACTATAAATGTTTGGCATGAGGAGTGGATTTGGATGTGGGGTGGTGAGGGCACCATAACACAAGAGTGACAACGAGACAATGGGAAGCATGGAAATGAGGGGTCATTAAGAGTCAAACATAGGGGGAAAAATAAGAAAGTGAAAATCATCAAAAGTGAAGGATGCTTAAACAAGTGAGTCATTAAGCAATGAGAAATGAGAAATGGGGGGGCTGTGGTGTAGTATTGCTGGCAGCCATGCTCAGCCTGCACTTCGTCATAAGGCTTTGGCTGTAAATGAAGTACATTAAAGTGATATATCTTAAGAGGTTATCTTAAGACACACACACACACACACACACACACACACACACACACACACACACACACACACACACACACACACACACACACACACACACACACACACACACACACACACACACACACACACACACACTTTCAAGAGCAATAATGCTGATGCTATGGGACAAGTGCACAAGAGGGCTCACAATGGAGCCTTAATCCAGGAGGTTTAGCATGGGAACCGCCTGGCTTTCAGCTGCTAGAAATTAATTGTCATAGAGAGAGCTAATGATGTAGCAAATGCTATCTTACTGTCTGTGGTCAGCATATTCTGGAGAATATTGAGTCCTCTGAGTACAGTGAACTTTATCAAATTAGTGTTGCAAGGGAGCCATTAAGACTGGATAGTTTATTGCCACGCCAATGAAACTCAGAATTTAGAAGATTTACACGTAGGACTGCCATGTCAGCGTACAACCCATTCACCATTGTGTGAGTCTAGCTTCTTTTTCCACTTTTCCTCAGGGCTCGTGCCCTCTTTGTCTCTCCCTTCCATCCTCTGTCTCCGCGTGCCAGGGCTGCTTCCCACCTCCAGTACATCTGTTCCCTGTCCTTCCTGTGAGCCAGGGGGGGGGGGCAGATCTCAGCCAAGGCACCCAAACCATGTGCGCCAGGTCTGGACAACCGCATGCCAAGTGTTTGATCAAAGGAGACAGCTGTGGAACGGATTTAGCTTGCCAGCCACAGCGTTGCTACACCAATGGAAAAGAAGGGATATAGGGACAAAATTAAGTACCACAACTGCCTCCCCCCCCCCATCCCAGGTATCCATGAAGGCATGAAGGATGACGAGCCACATTGCTGTGGTGCTCTGTGGGTGGACAGCTGACAGGGTGGGCGAAGACCACAGAGACAGCTTTATTTTGCCATTTTACCAGGAGCTAAAGAGAAATAATAGCGAGAGCAGACAGTGATGCTCAGAGGAATATAGAGGACAGACATAAAGAGATCAGTCATTATTTGGTGGGAATGGTTTCCTTTCAGAGATTTCAGAGGAAAATGTTGTCCTGTTTATCTCCATGCGTGCAGTGCGAGTTAATGCTCGCTTATCCCTGGGAAGACCTTTACTCTATGGTTCCTTGGATCAGACTAAAGGCGGTTACACACCGGCGAATGTGCGAATATACGCAAAATTCGGACTTGTTCCGAATAATTAAAAGACGCTTTTTCGCTTCGCTTTTCCGCTTTTTCGCGCCATGTACGCTTGCATTGACTTTATAAGGTTTTTAAAAAAAGCGTATTATTCGCACGAAAAAATCGCCCCGGTGTGTAAGGACCTTTAGTACTGAAAAACTGCTTTTATTCCAAAAGCGGTTAAGTTGTTTAACATGTCCTGATAGAACCAATGAGTGAACTGAAATCTCTACCATGCAATATACCTATATGCATAGTTGCATACTGTTACATTTGTTTACATTCTACCATATTTCTGCTAAATATGCTGTCAACTGTTTGTTTACTTTGCACATTTGGCTGCAATTTTGATACTTCTCTTATTGAAAATAGTAAATTGTATTGTTTTTAAACTCAGGGAGTGCCATCAAAATTTCATTGTATCATTTGTCTTGTATAGCAGTATAATGACAATACATGTTCTTGAATCTTGATTACAAACCGTCGTATTGCAGTTTGCAAATATTTGGCAAACCACTAGGCAAACAGGGATCACTGTAATGGAGCTCTCCAAGCCTAATACTATATTAGTCGCCCACAATAAAATTTCCTGAGAGCATTTTGCTGACCTGAAACCTAATCTTGTGTTAACTAAGTTTTATGAGTACATCATATTAGCTAACCACATCATCTTCACATTTCTAATAGGCTATCAATTATTGCATATTCATGTTAAATAATAACGCCAACGCCATTCCCATATTGGATTGGCTCATAGGGCGCAATAACCCAATGCCACCTCCCCTTGGGGTAATCATTTTGAAACTTACAGACTTAAATAAATGACCTCATTCCCAGCATTACAGAAGTGTGAGCATTAAGAGAAGTAGCCCCAGGGAGAGAGGTGGATGTGAATACTGAATATAAGACCTCTAAATATGTATCCCAGGACCCAATTAGGGTGAGCTACAGTATATCCAGGCTGCTTTTGCATTATTGCAACGTGTCGAGGGACGATTGGACCATTATCACTGTTGGGAGTGGATCTAAGAGTAAACTTGTATAGCATGCAAAGTTTTTGCTGTTTTCTTCAACTAAGTAGGGAGTGGAACTCATACCGACATCTCTACAAAGAGATTACAGATGTGATTAAGGGACTGTGTCAGAGAGCTCGTAAGAGCAGGGAGAAATAATGATGACTCGGGTGATTTATCTATGTCGCCAAGTTGTTTGCCTGATAATTTCATTCATTTTGTAGTGGTGTTTAAGAGGACACTACTCTTCAAAAGAATTAAGTCAGGTCACTTGGTTGCCATCTTGGTAACGCCAATATATATATTTTTTTTTCTGTACTGCAGTGGGTAGACTAATGAATACGTAATATTACAGATGACATTGTTTTCCTCCCTAGTGCACCCACAAGTCTTTAATTACTTTTCCTAATTTAGCTAAGGTAAGGAACAGTATGGTTAAAGGTGGGGTAACTGATTTTTTTGGGTTAAAATTAGTGTTTGTTAAATAGCACTATATTCTGACAGTACTCATTGCTATAACGTGTTTGTTCAGTAACAAGAGTCTCCAGCTCTTTACTAAACAGAAGATGCATTTTCAGGTCGGGATGCCAATTTTATCCAATCAGGATAGAGAACAGGATACAGATCAAACAAGTTAAATTGGAAGTGATGACACAAAGAAATTAGCAAACAAAATTGGAACTGGAACACTATAAAAATTAAGCTGATAAATGGGTACTCTCTCCTGATTGGCTGAAAATGTGCAACCCACCTGAAAATATATTACTGAACAAACGCTCTATAGCAATGATTACTATCATAAAATAGTGCTTTTCTTTAACCGTTTAACAAAACAAAATAAATAAGTTTTGCTTTGACCAAAACATACCACTTACCCTAACTTTAAGTTTAGGCATGGGTTTGGTGTGAAGGACGGTTAGGGTAAGGATCAGAGGACAAATATAAGCACCGGACAGTAAGTAAAGATTCTGACTAAAAGACAAGACACCTACTGTATCGGTATTCAGTGGGGAGTTGTGCACTGTTAACTTATACCAGGATTTCACAATAAATGACAGTATTATTTCACAATAAAATACTGTATTCAGAAAGTTACTGTGAAATCACACCATCCTCTGTGATATAACAACAAATTACTGTACTTTTAATTGGTACAAGGATTTCACAACTCTTTCAGTATTATTTCACAATAAAATACAGTATTCAGAATGTTACTGTGAAATCACAACATCCTCTGTGATATCACAACTAATTACTTGAACCGCTATGCATTGTGGGATTTGGCGCAAAAAAATGGTACAAGGATTTCACAACTCTTTCAGTATTATTTCACAATAAAATACAGTATTCAGAATGTTACTGTGAAATCACACCATCCTCTGTGATATAACAAATTACTGTACTTTAAATTGGTACAAGGATTTCACAACTCTTTCAGTATTATTTCACAATAAAATACAGTATTCAGACATACGGTTCTCTTAATATCTCGAATACGATAAGGACTTAGAGTCCAATGTTTGGATATGTTGTTCAACTTGCCGAGACGCACGTGTGGATATCTTGTTTGTCCCGACACTTTTTTTATTTCTGACTTTGTCTCTCGGTATGGGTCAAGGTTTTACGCCTCTATGTACCTTGGGACAGTGTAAGAAGCAAATGTTAGAAGTGTCGTAGCGGGACAAACAAGACATCCACGCGTGCGTCTTGGCGAGCTGTACAACATATCCGAAAGGCAGATTCTAAAAACGTATTGTTATGGAGATATATTGTGTTATTGCGCGAAATAAATTGAGATTAGACCCCAGCCAATTAAGGAGAATGGTAAGGCTGTGTGTGAAGAGAGTTATACGAGCGCGTTCAAGGCGGCGCGCTGATTTGTAATCTGGTGTCCGATTTTGTTTTTACTCTTTTTGAACAGTTTTTCACTATTATCTCAACCACTAGGGGGCGAAAACACAATCGGACAATGGATTCTGTATCTGCTCCTCAGCCCGAACGCGCAAATATAACTTTCCTCACACACGGACATGTGGTTCTGAAAATTAGGGTTACGGGCCTTCTTGAATAACTTGGCCAGTAGGGGGCGCCGACACGATCGGACAATGTAATCTTGATCTGCTCCTCAGCCCGAACGCGCCAATATAACTTTCCTCACACACGGACATGTGGTTCTGAAAATTAGGGTTACGGGCCTTCTTGAATAACTTGGCCACTAGGGGGCACCGACACAATTGGACAATGGATTATTTATCAGCTCTTCAGCCCGAACACGCCAATATAACTTTCCTCACACACGGACATGTGGTTCTAAAATGAGGGTTACGGGCCTTCTTGAATAACTTGGCCACTAGGGGGCGCCGACTAGGGGGCGCCGACACAATTATTATTATTATTATTATTATTACCCTTATTATTATTATTATTATTCCAGTGTGTTACTGCTCTATACATTATTATTATTATTATTATTATTATTATTATTATTATTATTATTATTATTATTATTATTATTTCAGTGTGTTACTGCTCTATACATTACATTATTATTATTATTATTACAATTATTATTAGTAGTATTATTATTAGTATTATTATTATTACAGTGTGTTACTGCTCTATACATTACATTATTATTAGTATTACTATTATTATTAGTATTATTACAGTGTGTTACTGCTCTATACATTACATTATATTATTATTAATATTATTATCATTATTATTAGTATTAATATTATTATTAGTATTATTACAGTGTGTTACTGCTCTATACATTACATTATTATTATTATTATTATTATTATTATTATTATTATTATTATTATTATTATTATTAGAATACAATACACACGGGGTGCCTTAAATATTATAAAATGCATTACAAAAGCATATCAGCGTTGCATCATTTCGTTTAAAGTACTGAGAATTGGAAATACTCCAGTAAAGTAAAAATACCTCAAAATGTTACTTAAGTACTTGAGTAAATGTACTTATTTACTTTACACCAACGCCCATATAGAACAACAAACAGCAATTATTTGATCTGTTTTAACACTGAAACTATGTGTCAGATTCATCTTCACCGTTAGACTTAGATTAAGACTATTGTAGATGTATCGATTTTAATTGATTTAATTTATTATTTATGTTTATATCTACAAGAGTAGATATAACCCTCTCAGTTTGCCCTGAAATGTCACCAGTAAAGCCCGTATTTCTCCAAACATGTACAAATGCAAAATATAAGGTGCTTACCCGCTTTCCTCACACACGGACATGTGGTTCTGAAAATTAGGGTTACGGGCCTTCTTGAATAACTTGGCCAGTAGGGGGCGCCGACACGATCGGACAATGTAATCTTGATCTGCTCCTCAGCCCGAACGCGCCAATATAACTTTCCTCACACACGGACATGTGGTTCTGAAAATTAGGGTTACGGGCCTTCTTGAATAACTTGGCCACTAGGGGGCACCGACACAATTGGACAATGGATTATTTATCAGCTCTTCAGCCCGAACACGCCAATATAACTTTCCTCACACACGGACATGTGGTTCTAAAATTAGGGTTACGGGCCTTCTTGAATAACTTGGCCACTAGGGGGCGCCGACTAGGGGGCGCCGACACAATTATTATTATTATTATTATTATTATTATTATTACCCTTATTATTATTATTATTATTCCAGTGTGTTACTGCTCTATACATTATTATTATTATTATTATTATTATTATTATTATTATTATTATTATTATTATTACACTTATTTCAGTGTGTTACTGCTCTATACATTACATTATTATTATTATTATTATTACAATTATTATTAGTAGTATTATTATTAGTATTATTATTATTACAGTGTGTTACTGCTCTATACATTACATTATTATTAGTATTACTATTATTATTAGTATTATTACAGTGTGTTACTGCTCTATACATTACATTATATTATTATTAATATTATTATCATTATTATTAGTATTAATATTATTATTAGTATTATTACAGTGTGTTACTGCTCTATACATTACATTATTATTATTATTATTATTATTATTATTATTATTATTATTATTATTATTATTAGAATACAATACACACGGGGTGCCTTAAATATTATAAAATGCATTACAAAAGCATATCAGCGTTGCATCATTTCGTTTAAAGTACTGAGAATTGGAAATACTCCAGTAAAGTAAAAATACCTCAAAATGTTACTTAAGTACTTGAGTAAATGTACTTATTTACTTTACACCAACGCCCATATAGAACAACAAACAGCAATTATTTGATCTGTTTTAACACTGAAACTATGTGTCAGATTCATCTTCACCGTTAGACTTAGATTAAGACTATTGTAGATGTATCGATTTTAATTGATTTAATTTATTATTTATGTTTATATCTACAAGAGTAGATATAACCCTCTCAGTTTGCCCTGAAATGTCACCAGTAAAGCCCGTATTTCTCCAAACATGTACAAATGCAAAATATAAGGTGCTTACCCGCTTGCCCCAAATATTAGCTATGTGTCCGGAGTATTTGTGCAATATATAAGTCCATATTTTTCAATTAATAAGTGTTTTAATCCCGTCTGTGTCCGATTCTGTCGGGAATTCCCATTGGGTGTTAGTGACGGGGCGCATCCGGTGAAAGCCAGAATTACACTCAATGTAAACAGAAGGTAAACGAGGGGGGGAAATGGCGTTTGGCCACAGACGGGATTAAAACACTTCTTTAATGAAAAACACGGACTAATACATTGCACAAATACTTCGGGCACCTAGTTAACATTTGGGGCAAGTTCACAAAGGCTAGGATCACCTTTTATCCCCAAATCACCAGAAAAAGTAACTAGATTTGTCGCTAGAAGCTTTTCACTAAATAAGTCACTGGGGGGGGGTCTGGAAAAGAAGCTAAATCTAACGATAAAGTGTTACTGTGAAATCACACCATCCTCTGTGATATCACAACTAATTACTTTAAGTACTTGAACCGCTCTGCATTGTGGGATTTGGCGCAAAACTGCATCCATTTCGAGAGGGAAATGCTATGGGGAGAAGCGGGGAGAAGCAGCCAGAAACGTGTCTCTGAGGTAAGTCAGTCATCCTCTATTTCCCCCCTCCACTTTAATGATAACTAGTCTAGTTGTGAACTTGTGCATGCTGTCGTTCAGTCTTGCTCCAACAAATGATGTGCTGTTCATGTCTGTAGACTCTGTATATAAGTTTAAATGCGTTTCCCTCACACACCTTAACTTTAACGTTACGACGCACGCCAAGCCGGTGTGCGTGTGAGATTGCTGCCGTGCACATGCAGGCACACGTCGGTGGGGCTTTTAATGTCATGTTAGTCGGCTAGCTTGAACTCAGCTTTGCACGTTCTCCATTGAAATCTTAACGTTTATGTAGATGTACGGCCGTACATCTACATAAACGTTAAGATTTCAAATATAAAGTGCTGACCCCATGGCCATGGATGTTACAATTATGTATGGGTCCTCAAAAGTACCCGTATGTTCCGTATTGTTCAATAAAAATCATTTTAATCCGATCGGTGGCCATTTGCTCATAGTTATAATGTATCAGAGGAGTGCAATACACCTCCCGACCGATAGGGTCGCTTAGTTGAAAGCATGGCGAAAATACGGAGAAAATGTCCACCGATCGGATTAAAAAGCCTTTTATTGAACAATACGGAAGATACGGGTACTTCTGAGGGCCCGAACATAATTGTAACATCCGTGGCCATAGGTTAAGCACTTTATATTTGAAATCTGAACGTTTGAATCTGAATCTGAATGCAAACACCAGGTTGAAGTTTATCCATGACTGTCATGATATGACGGTCATGTTTCAGAGCTTTAGTCCAGGGGGCTGCATTGGTCCTGTTTATTTTATTAAAGTTAGACGTTCGTTTACGCTGGTATTTTATGTAGTTAAGTAATAATGAGCTCACCTTGATGTTGATCTAAATTCACAATTGTGCAATGTTATTTCAGCTCATTTCACCCTGCAATGCAGCTTTTCCCTCTTTTTGTTTTTAATGCAATATTAGTGTAAGATGTTGACACTGTTTTCTAAATGACCACAAACCAAGTATTACTGCAGTGGTTCTCAACCTGTGGGTCGGGACCCCTAGGGGGTCGCCACATGATTTTCGGGGGGTCCACAGATGACAGTGAAAAATGGGGGGGGGCTTTTGTTTTGTTGCCAAAACAAAAGGAAAAAAAGACCAGAAAGAGGCAAACATTGTGAAAATAGCAGATCTACAAGCTTTCATTGTGAGCTTGTAGATCAGCTATTTTCACAATATTTATCTGGAACCATGTCAGACTAAATGTAATGCCTCAACTCCCATTATATTGGGGGGTCCCCACTTCAAATATGATTCTTTTTGGGGGTCGAGGCCTGAAATGGTTGAGAACCACTGTATTACAGTACCAGCTGATGTATTTGCAATAGGCCATCTGATACTAAAAATGAATATGTTTGTGTTGTAGGGCTAAACTAAACTAGTGGTTTTCAAAGATTTTGTGTCAAGGCACACATGTATTCATCATGTTAAATAGTCTCTATAATGTGTGCACTCTTTATATTGTTTGCATATACTAATGCCAAAAAATGTAAGAAGCCCTATTTCATACTTTCACAACATTTGAATAGTGAAAATTGTAGATTTAAAAGCTTTTGATCTTGTAAGATGCCTTTTTTAAGCTTGTAAATCTAAAGCTAGTCTTTGTTTGTTTGTTTTTTAGGATATAGAATTTGTCTCTAGTGGGAAATGAGTGCTGATGTAGATAATAATTATTCATAAATAGTTGTATATATTGCATAATGTGTGCTGTCAGAGATGCTCATAGGCCTGCGTCCTGCGTCTCTGACGCACCGTATTGTGAAACCACTGATGGTCCCCGGACCAGCAGATTAAACCACTGCATTACTTTATTTTCTGCTATTATTCTCGAGGGGAAAAAAAACACCCTATGTCAGTAGCTCTATAAAGTCCCAATAAAATAATCCATGACTGTAGGAACTCTTCATGTAAATCATTATAAGTATAATGTCCTAAAATCCTTATACATGAATGAAATTTCAATCTTTAATTACCGTAAATTAAACTTTTGTTTTGGCTTTGACATAATCTCCCCTGGCCTCCTCTCCTCCTCCCTTCCTCCGTGTGTGAGACATAGGGTGTTTTTTTTCCCCTCGAGAATAATAGCAGAAAATAAAGTAATGCAGTGGTTTAATCTGGTGGTCCGGGGACCATCAGTGGTTGTTGAGGGGGTTCCAGGTGGTCCCCAGCTAAATGATGGTGAGTTTGCATTATTAGAGAATGTAGAGTTTTATATTTTTTGATCAACCTGTTCAACCCTGTACTATGGTACCACATCAAAATTGTATAACAAAATAAACGTGTGTGTGTGTGTGTGTGTGTGTGTGTGTGTGTGTGTGTGTGTGTGCACACAAGTGTTTTCTTTGTCACTGTAGGCATACCCACGGCTTACCCGGAGGAGATTTGCTTGGTTCGCCAAAAATATCATTCATTGTAAGTATATTTACTTAGAAAATATTGGGCTAAATACACTTTGGCATAGAATAATACAAAGTAGATATACTGTGATTGACAAATTGACTGGCCCCATAACCCCATTTACATGCAGAAATTCATCTGTCATCAGTCATCGGAGTAAAAATGTAAACGTCTCAATTGGAATAGAATATCCCAATCCCGAATAAATCTTCATTCCGGTCTGGGGGGTGGTATATACCGTTTGAATCGGTATAGATCACCATAACACTTTATTCCGAATGCTACTGGGAGTTTGGAATACATGTATTATTTTACACATGTCTGCCCTTAGTCGACTATAGTGCTTTATGCCCATGTCCAAGCAGGGATGGCCATTTGGAGACATTTTATGTGTGCAGAAATGCGCTATTTTATCCATTTAGAAAAATACAAATACACCATTTTTTTCCCCCCATAATAAAATGCGCTATTTACAAACCCATCTGCGAATTACAGTGCCATTGCCAATTGCAGTGTATGGGTTTATGATGCTGTGTTTTTTAGTTCTGGGTTGTTTTCGGTGGAGGTCGCGTGTGGTTGCAGGGACTGCGCTTCAAAATATATTTTTATTTTATTTTATCAGATAATAGCTGTTAGTGTTTGTCGGTTATTCATTTCTTAAGGGATAACGGTTATGGGTTGGCCATCTCTATAGTCCAAAGTTATATTCCGAATGAATGCTTTGGTCATGTAAACAATTGAGGAATAGGAATACTTGTATTCAGGTTCCATGTAAACAGTTGGGTATAAATCTCTGTTCGGAATGAATTCATTCATTCTGAATACATTTTGTGCATGTAACTGAGGCCACTGAGGTTCTAGTTTTAGAGATCCTGGAGAAAGTTTGGTGTCAGCTTGAGCTCTCTTGGGCATGCTCACTAATGGTCTTCTTTGTCACTTTAGGCACACTGGCATACCCACGGCTTGCTCGGAGGACTCCAACCGCTGCCAATAGTTGACACCGGAGGAGATTTGCTTGGGTCACCAAAAATATCATTCATTGTAAGTAAATAACACATAATGGGCTAAATACACTTTGGCATAGAATAATACAAAGTAGATATAATGTGATTGACAAATTGACTGAGGTTCTAGTTTTAGAGATCCTGGAGAAAGTTTGGTGTCAGCTTGAGCTCTCTTGGGCATGCTCACTAATGGTCTTCTTTGTCACTTTAGGCACACTGGCATACCCACGGCTTGCTCGGAGGACTCCAACCGCTGCCAATAGTTGACACCGGAGGAGATTTGCTTGGGTCACCAAAAATATCATTCATTGTAAGTAAATAACACATAATGGGCTAAATACACTTTGGCAGAGATTAATAATAAAAAAGATATATATATTAAGATTGACAAATTGACTGAGGTTCTAGTTTGAGAGATGCTGGAGAAAGTTTGGTGTCAGCTTGAGCTCTCTTGGGCATGCTCACTAATGGTCTTCTTTGTCACTTTAGGCACACTGGCATACCCACGGCTTGCTCGGAGGACTCCACTGGCGAATTGACACCGGCGACACCGCTCCCTTCGTCCTCAATTCCAGCATCTCAACAGTGACCACGTATGTCTCCTCCATGTGTAGACAGTGCTGAGCCACGGCACCTCTGTGCCTACTGACAGAGCTGCAGAGAAACCACAAATTTGTTTCTCCCACCAAAATACACTAAACTCTAAACCTTTTTTGATTTTGGTGATTGCGACAGCCCTACCTGTTAGCCAGTTTATTTCATGTTTTTCCTCATCCATTTGGTGAACAATGTTTCACTGTAAATTTAGTATGTGTGAGGATGTGTCTGAGACTGTTGTTCAGTTTATTCAGCACACAAAGCTGCACAGTAACACTCCCAACTATCAATATCAATGTGGTGTGCCTGACTGTACTCGGAATTACCGCAAAGTCACTGTTTTGAAAACGCATATGTATAGAGACCACAAAGGACTGGGATCTTCTCTGCAGCGTTGCAAGCCATTTGACACAGCCTTAAAGTGTGTGGCTCAGTCTTGTTCATTTAAGTGTGATACTGTAACATCCCTTATGAAGCATTTGAGGTCACATTTAAAAGAAGGATTGGAAACCAAATGCCCATTCAGAGGTTGTGACTGCATCTTTACAGTTGCATCCAGTTTAGACTCACATGTTTCCAGGAAACATAAGGATAGACGTGTAGAGGATCTAGATAATTCAGTTTTAGTTCCCACAGAGCATTTGGGTCAACCTGAGCCTAGTCAGTCATGTTCAGATGTTTCTGATGAACATGAAGTTACCTTGTGTGTGTAAAGTTGCACTTTAACTAATATTGTTAAATAAAAAGTTAACATTAATAGTCCTTGTTTTCTTTTTTCATTGAGTAGATCCACAAAGCATGTTTGTGTATGTATGGTAAAATCACAGTTAAAGTAAATTTTACAATACTTTACTGTATGTAAATTTACAGTACATGACATTACTTTCACAGTAATGGTAATAATATATACAGTAAATAACTGTACTACATACTGGTAAATTACATTACTTTCACAGTAATGGTAATAATATATACAGTAAATAACTGTACTACATACTGGTAAATCACAGTAAATGACATTACTTTCACAGTAATGGTAATAATATATACAGTAAATAACTGTACTACATACTGGTAAATCACAGTAAATTACAGTAATTTCACAGCTGTGAAATTACAGTAATTTACTGTGAGATAATTACTGTGAAACTTACTGTGAAAGTACGGCAATTAGTAGCCAGTAATTTACTGTGAATTCACAGTGGATTGTTTAACAGTGTGTGCATCTGTTTGCAGGGATGCCACTCTACACTCTGTTATCCTACTCTAAACTCAAACTCACTATCCACCTAGAGATTTTTAAGAAGTCAACAGCTGCCTATAACAAAGCCAAGGCAAGGAAGGCAGGCATATTTCTCAGGCATTATTAATGAGAACAAGAAAAATGCTAGAGCCTTACTCTCTACCATTGAACGTCTTTTAAACCCCCCCAGTCCTACAAGGAGTCGCTCCCTGCTTCTAAAGCTAAGTGTAATGAGTTTGCATCTTTTTTGATAACAACATTTTTAACATTCAAGCTGGTATTATGAATGATGCTGCTAGCTCAAACTCTCAAACTGCAAATGCGGCTAATGGTGCCAGGTGTAAAAGTGCAGATCACTCCAGGGGAAGCCTACTGTCATTCTGTGCAATTGGTGTAGAGGAACTCTGCAAAACCATATCGCAGATGCCATCATCCTCCTGTTCACTGGATGCAATCCCCACCCCCTTTCTCAAGACAGTTTTAGACAGTGTGATTGGAGATATCCTAAAAATTGTAAACAGCAATCTACAATCAGGCGTCTTTCCAGACCCACTGAAAACGGCTGCAGTT
Organism: Gymnoscopelus braueri; assembly: GCF_963280865.1. Lineage (NCBI taxonomy): Eukaryota > Metazoa > Chordata > Actinopteri > Myctophiformes > Myctophidae > Gymnoscopelus > Gymnoscopelus braueri. The sequence goes on along the minus strand of NC_137616.1, from coordinate 27,288,839 downwards.
TAATAGGCCCTTACTCAAGAAACAACCTTGATCCCTCTGTGCTGGGTAATTATAGACCTATTTCTAATCTGCCTTTTCTGGGCAAGGTCTTAGAAAAAAATATCTTTCATCAATTGGATGTGTTTCTACAGAACAATAAGGTTCATGACAAATTCCAATCTGGCTTCAGGAAAGGTCACAGCACAGAAACAGCACTTGTAAAAGCTCCAGACGACCCCTGTGCTCTAGACCCGTTGTTGACCCGTCTGTCCAGCATCAAATGCTGGATGAGTGAGAACTTTCTCAAGCTAAATGAGGATAAGACAGAAGTTCTCATAATTGTTTCTAGTGAGCAGAGAGAATCAATAATAAGTAAACTCGGTAACCTGACTGTAGAAATGAACCCCCAGTGCCCATACCCTAGGTGGGGTTGGCGAAAGGGCCTCTCTGTGTGGAGTTTGCATGTTCTCCCCGTGTCTCCTAGGGTAGGTACCCTCACAAAAACATGCAGTAATCCTGGTCTCTATACTGCCTCCCCCTGGTCAGTCGGGGAGCCTGATGGAGGGGAAAGGAGCTGGTTGGAATAACGTGTTCCTTCCACGCGCTACGGCTAACCAGGGAACCTCCCCCCTGTCGGGTGATAAGAAGCGGCTTGCTAGCTCTCATGCATTGAAGGAGGCATGAGCTCGGCTCTAGGCTCTCCCTAGGCTGGCAGAGGGAGTGTAGCGCCCAGGATTACATAGGCAATTGGCACTGGGTGAAAAAATGGGTTACAAAAATTGTGGGATAAAAAAATTAGGGAAAAAAAAGAAATGAACCCCTAGTAAAGAACCTGGGAGTTATTATTGATTCTGAATTGAATTCTAATACACACATTAATCATGTTACCAAGATTGCCTCCTTTCATCTTAGAAATATTGCACAAATTAGAGCCTATCTGTCGTTGGACGATGCAAAATGTTGATCCATGCTTTTGTTTTCTCTCAGCTTGATTACTGCAATGCACTTTTTTCTACCCTGCCAAAGAAAACAATGGACAGATTACTTTTTAACTTGTTCAAAATGCGGCAGCCAGAGTTTTAACTAAAACTAAGATGAGAGAACATATTACTCCAATTTTAGCTTCACTACATTGGCTTCCGGGTGTTTTTAGGATTGATTTTAAAATTATTTTACTTGTTTATAAGCTCTCAATGGTCTGGCACCTTCCTACCTCTATGACTGCCTGCCTATATTATGTTCCGCCCCCTCAAGTCTTCTAGTGTTGACCAGCTCGAAGTGCCTACAATGACACATAAAAACACATAAAAACCTGGAAGCAGCATTCTGCTTCCAAAGGCCGACGGCGTGGAATAAACTCCCATTACACCTAAGACAGGCAGCCTCTGTGGATAGCTTTAAAACTCTTGCTTTTAGTTGATTTTTAAATCTCTGTGTTGTTATTCATGTCCTCACTGTTTTGCCTGATTCACTGCCTTTTTTGCTATTATTTTAATGTTGTTTTATGCTTTTGCTTTTCTTTGCTTTATTGTTAAATTATTTTTACTTTTTCTGTAATTGTATTGTTGCTCTGTAAAGCACTTTGAGCTGCATTTCATGTCATGAAAGATGCTATACAAATAAAGTTTATTATTATTATCTGTGACCGTATTGCATCAGTATTACTGTGCCAAGCTAATTGTTTTGAAATGTCAGATTTTGTTGTGAATTACTGGATGGGCTAAGTGGATGAGTGGTAGAAAGACATGGATGGATAGAGGAAGGAACAAAGCCTGAACATTAAAAATACTATGTGGTCCATTTTTCATACATGGTGTGCCAAGAAAGATCTGGCTATTTATTTTAAAACAATCACCAAAATGGAGCTGAAGCAGGCTTTGTCTCAGTTCTATGCCAGTATGAAAAACGGTAAAGGTGAACCCCATTTGTCTGCATGCTGCTGCGTCTATGTGTTGCTCGGTAACCATTCTGCTAAATGTTTTGTTACTAAACTATACTGGAAGTCTGGCACCCCACTCTACATTGTAAAATCCTCAGGCTTTATTTGACTCAAATAGTGTCAAATGCTATAAATATTATATATATATATATATATATATATATATATATATATATATATATATATATATATATATATATATATATATATATATATATATTTATGTTCCTTTTGTACACTATCTGAGTCTAATAAAAGGGTTACAGACCCATAACGGTCCATGGGACTGCTGGTGGTCCCTCAAACCAACATTGAGAACCAGTGACCTACATGACAAAATATTAGTCAAAAGAAGATATGACTTTTCGTCCCAAAAAATCCTAAATTCACTGTTGCCATGGAAACCATGTGATAAGATCATAGTCTCTGGTAAACCTATGGTAACATTTTAACGCACCAAATTGGACAAATCTCATGTCACAATCAAGTACACAAGTCATCACATATACACTTCTCTGAACTTTGACCCTTCACCAAACAAATTCCTCCGTAGATAAGTGAACTTTTTTCTGCATGAGAGACGGTCATATTCACTGGTAAACATGGGCATATCGGTCGGATCGGCAGTGTGACGTGCACGTAGGTCTGTGGGCCACGTAGCGGCCCGAACCTCTAGTTGCAGAAAGACGTGTATTGATTTAGGCTAGTGTTGCTGATGCTATTTGCTAGATCCCTATGATAAAGAGAAGGGCCATGGAAGGGGATATGTTACACAGTAAGCCTAATCTTGGAAGAAATGGTGCACATTATTTCAGAGTCATGTGGTAAACATGTATCATTTAGATTTTTCATATTCCATTCCAACTGGCTACGATTGCCTTCCAAAGTTTGCGGGAGGGAACACAGAGCCAAACCCCCCCCACACACACACACACACACACACACAGTTTTCAGAGAGAGGAGGAAAGCACTCTGCAGTTCTGACTGCAAGGGAGAGTTCATTTCTGTTGTACTCACCCATGGTGATGTCAGGAATACTTGAAGATGTTTCCCCCTTCCTACTGTATGATGGAGAGGGTTCCAATATTCCAAATGTTTTGCTTTGATTTTTAACATTAACATGACCAAAAAAGGGACAAAAAAGTCTCAGGTATCCTGTTATCCTCAGCACTTGTTCACTTGTTCAATTATTGCTAAATAAATCATTTCTGGAAAATCCTCCCACAACTGTGCAACACGCCAGAGCCTGCTCATGCATTGAATTGACCCTTTTCACAGCAGCCATCTGAGACAAGTAAACACAGCTGAAGCTAATAACATTAACAGTGGGTGTGTTTCATTTAGGTGTTACTAATATGCCAGCACTAAGGGCATCTCCTGTACAGTTAGCTTCCTGCTGGCACACAGAAACACCAAATGAAACACACCCACTGTGTTTACCTGTCAAAATGGTCACTGTGAAAACTGTCCATTGGAAGGAAGATTCATTACTACCTCCCAGCTCCCACATATCGCATTTATTTTACCTATAGCCAAACTTTCAGCAAGATTAGGAGTGATTCTGAGATGCTTGATCACTATGGGTCAAAATCTGTATTCATTGCATATATAAGCCTACGTTGTAACAATTTGCACTGAGCCTGTCATGCAGTCTGTAAAATGACTGTCTGATTTAGCTATAACTGTACTTGTCTAGCAGAGTGACTCAGAACCTCTACCTGATTACCAACCCTGTCCCTTTTTGTAGACAGCATCTGGAAGAACAATACAGATGCTGTCTACAAAAAGGGACAGGGCAGACTGTACCTCCTGAGGAGGCTCAAGTCCTTCAATGTGTGTAGTAGGCTATTGTCTATGTTTTATAAATCTGTTGTAGCCAGCATTTTATTTTATGCAGTGGTATGCTGGGGTGGGGGCATCAAGGCTAGGGAGCTAAACAGGCTCAACAAAATCATAAAGAAGGCCAGCTCTGTGGTTGGCCTCCGCATGGAAGGGCTGCAGTCGGTCGCAGAGAGGAGGATTAGGGACAAACTAAATTCCATCCTGGCTAACCCCTCCCATCCACTCTATGGTGAGCTGCAGGATAGGGTGAGCACCTTCAGCCAGAGGCTCACTCTCCCCCCGAACATGCACACTGAGCGGTACAGACTCTCATTCATGCCAACTGCCATCAGACTCTACAATGCCTAAGAACTCTCCCTAAATGCATGTTGTCGACCCTGGTCTATGTTGTGTCCATCTGTCTCGTTGTGTTTTTGTTTGTCTGTTGCTTACTTATTTATTGTTACACTGTGCTGCTGTGACACCACAATTTCCCTTTGGGGATAATAAAGTATTTCTCATCTCATCTCATCTCAAAAAGCCCAATATCTCTGTGCACATTTTGGTAGCCTTGTTCCCAGACTTTTCTCATCCAGGTAACGATCTAATGCAGAGCATGTCGAGGCTTCCATTGTATGTACTTCCCCTCGAAGCTGTCTTTTTTTACAGGTTTCATGCACAGGGAATAGAAACAGATCTGCAAAGTATCAATGTAACTTCCTTGGGCGATACTTTCGGTTACATTCTCAGGAGCACGTCTTGCGCAGCGAGGCATTTTGGATCTACACCAATCAGCTTACAAAATAAATACTCAAAAGACTTTCAGGATGACTTTGCAAAGTGAATGATCCATTTCACCAATTCATAAAAAAGAGGATAAGGAACATTACCCACCCTTTTTCTAATGTTGACCTTGCCTTGAGAATATAGCTAACTTTGCCATTGACCAACGCGTCTGGGGACGTTCATTCTCTAAATTGTCATTTTTTAAATGAGAACCATGGCCCATGGGACAAAAGCAATCTCAAGTCACAAGTAATCTTTCTCGCATGCAGAAAGTGATGTGTTAAGAGAACTTGGATTCAGTGTTGTTATTGCGGCCTTCTCGGTTCAAAAAGCTAGAAAGTAGAGCTTCTGACAGTTACCAAATCAATAATTATCATTGCTGCCTGTATTAGCTATGTTAGCATTATTTGAAATTGTCCGCGTGTTTTTTTTACCTGATTTCATTTGAAAAAACACCGGGCTGTTGAAATAAAGGTGCTATATTGATGCTGAAATAATGTTGCGTGTTTGCTTTTGTGTACGTTTGTGGAGGAGCACGAAACCTGGTCCTAGTCCTGGGCAGGAAAAAGTCTTAATCTGACACTGTAGCCAGGGCCTGGTTGATGTCTGTAAAAGATATAGCAATTTCTTCTTACCAATCGATCACCTGCTTGGGGGCCTTGCCTTTTTATCTTGCTACTGTAACTCTAAAATCTAAATGAGGCACATGCATCAGAGAAAGGGTGGATCTTTGAGATTGTTTCTTTTTTTTCTTCTTTTCTTTTACAGAATATTTTCCAATATTTCCGTATAATCTTCTTGTTTTGAGTTGTATTGAGAAAACAGATACTTATTGTAAAAACAAATCATCCAGTAAACTAATAACAGAGAACACGAGGTGCTGTTCTCTTACCATAGTAATACAATAGAATAGATCCTAGAAAAAACAACTACAAAGTATGAATATAGCTACTAGCAATAGAATGAGGATGTTCAAGGCAAAGTAAGGGGGAGGGAGCTAGCGAGCTAGCGAGTGAGGGAGATGGGAGGGGGTGGGGGGTGTGGTGGGAGAGAGAGAAGGAGAGAGCCACCTACACAATACTCCAGAGAGAGAGGAGAGAGCCACCCACACAATAATCCGGCCAAAACTGGATACCGGAACCTGAACACGCTGATCGACTGCACTGATCGTTGTCAGCGCAATAATCCCTGCAATGCCGGGCAAGATATCTGCCTGTAAATAATATAAGTACAACTCATGCCTGACCTGTGACCTCAGTGGTAATTATATATAGTATAAATAGGAGGCACAGCTGTGATGATAGTCTGGTATAAAGTATCAGTGAAGGGTTATCATGAAGTAGAGAGGAGCAAAGGTGTAGTCAGTCCAGGCGAGTTGTGTGTGGAATGTGGGGGTGTTCCTCTGTCTGTGTGTGTGTGTGTGTGTGTGTGTGTGTGTGTGTGTGTGTGTGTGTGTGTGTGTGTGTGTGTGTGTGTGTGTGTGTGTGTGTGTGTGTGTGTGTGTGTGTGTGTGTGTGTGTGTGTGTGTGTGCGTGCGTGTGTGTGTGTGTGTGTGTCGGGGGGGAAGGGGGAGGCAGTGTGTTATGATGGTTGGCAGCATGTGGGAAGAAGTAGCAGAAGTCTAACAGCATGGGAGAATAAACTGTTGCAGAAGTCTGACTGCATGTGGGAAGAACCTTGCAGAGTCGGTCCTGATGCTGCGAAACCTTCTGCCTCATGGTAAAAAGTCTGTGTGAGGCGCAGTGGTGGAAGAAGTACTCTGTTACAAGTAAAGGTATTGAAAATGTCACTTGAGTAAAAGTACACAGTACAACAGATCTCAACACGGCACATTGTCACACGTTGTGAGCTTGCAGACCGGCAATGTTGATAGTATAAAATAGAGATTCATTGGTTAATGTATGTTTTGTAATAATAATCTAAAATCAGCTAAGTAACTAATAACTAGTTTTGAAATAACTGTAGTGGAGTAAAAAGTACAATATTTGCATCTGAGATGTAGTGGAATAGAAGTACAGTATAAAGTATTGAAAATTGGACATACTCAAGTAAAGTCTCAAGTAACGCAAAATTGTAGTTCAAGTATAGTACTTGAGTAAATGTTCTTAGTTACTTTCCATCATTGGTGAGGGGTCCTTCACGGTGGAAGGGGCTCTGTGTACACAGTACCTCTGTTATGCTCCATGTTCTATTACTGTGTGATGTGTGTGACCAATCATTAGCAAGCATCATCAGAATGTGTGATAATACTGTATGCATAGTCTACTGTATGGCCATTTAATGTCCAGTCACTGTGTAAATGTTTAGATGCTGTATGGTGAATCTGACCTCCAGTCTATGGGGGGATATTATACTTTAAATGCTGTATGGCAAATCTGACCTCCATTCTTTGGAGGATATTAAACATTTAGATGTTGTTTGGAGAGTCTGACCTCCAGTCTATGGATGATATTAAACCTTGAGATGCTGTATTATTTAGGAAAAGGTTGCTGTAACTGTACGGACCCAAGAGTATACTGTGTGTGTATGGACTATGGAATGGTAAATAAATGGTAAATGGTGCATTTATATAGCGCTTTTATCCAAAGCGCATTACATAAATTGTGCATTACATTAACCCATTCACACACACATTCGACGCACCGATGGCAGAGGAAACCATGCAAGGCAACAACCTGCTCATCGGGAGCAATTAGGGGTTCAATGTCTTGCTCAAGGACACTACCACACTAGGCTGCACCAACGCTCCTGATTTCGTGTATAGAGGGGCGGGTGTATAGAGGCGCAGAGAGACTGCGCCTGATCCCATTGGTTCACCGATCTGTCCGTCAACCCCCGCCCCGTTAACACAACATTACGAGCGACGCCCACTGCACTCTGGTTGGTTGGGGAAATGAACACTTCCTCATACCGGGTACACCGACGCGCTGGTCCAGGCTTTTATTTTTTAGCAAAACTAAACAATAAAAGCCTGGAGATCGAGGCTACTTCCACACTAACTCTGGGGGAGCCCGGGATCGAACTGGGAACCTTGCGGTTTCCAGTACACTCTACCCGGCCACTCTACCCCTGAGCCACTGCCGCCCCGAATGCATGCACGTGTGAGCGTGACTGTGTGACAAAGACATGCGCCCTTTTGGCATTAATTTCAGCAAATTATTGGGGATACAAGAGGTGAGATTCAGTCCAATAAGCATAGACCTGTTAGGTTGCAGATAATTTTCTGCTCAGACATAATTTTAATGCGAGAAGAGCCTGCTGACAGGGTGCTAAAATTAGGAGATTTTGCACCATTTCATCACCCCTATAGTCACATCGAATTTATCACCAGCAACAGCCAACAAAGATGACAACGCCTGAACAGGACCTGGAAGAACATTAATTGAACGTCACATATTATTCTTAAGAAAGGCTGGAATAATAATTGTATGCCACATACCAGTGAATAATATCCCTCAGATGAAAAATGTAGTTTGAGGGGCTTTGTTAAAAGGAGCCAGTGTGCTCTCTAATTACTTTTCATCATTCATTTTGGCAGCACTCTCGCTGCAAACCCATGATACTGTTACAACGTCCCGGTGTATGATTGCTTCTTTTGATGATAATCATGATAAAGTCTGGGCCAGGCAATGCTGCATATTTGGTGGGTAATGAGGCCTTATTTGCATCATTTCAGGTATGGGTGTCTGAGATGCTTTTGATTACGGTGTAATTCTCACAGATGATCGAAAATAGCGTATTCAATCCTGTAAGTGATATTCACTTTAACACTTTAGACTCAATTTACCATGACAGTACAAACAATTCAACTTCATCTTCAAATTTATTTTCACATCACAAGTTTACAGGTGTGAAAAGGGTGTGTGAAATTACTTTCCAAGGATTTAAGATTTAGTCATGAGAATGGAGAAAGGACCGAAGGAAAAAGTCAGATAATAACAGGACAACCATCAAATATACATAAGGTACTGTATGTGCTGTTCAAAAAGAAACAAAAATCTGGCAGAATATCAGTCTCTTGTGCAAGTAAACATCACCTAGCAGTGGATATCGGGGTCCTTGCCGATGTGTATGCCGAGGAAATCGAAGTAACTGACTTCTCCACTGCTCAGTCGATGTACATGGAGGCGTGCTCTCTTCTCGGCCTCCTGTAGTCGACGATCAGCTCCTTCGTCTTCTTGCCGTTGAGTGCAAATTTCTCTTGACAACATTATGCTGTGATCTGACCGTGTCCCTGTAGGCCGTCGCATTATCGCTGACAGACCCACAAACAGCATTCGTACACAGCTGTTCCTCACCTCGATGTGAGAAAGGGCGGTGTGAATTGCCATGGTAATTTCATTGTTGGCGGAGCTATTGTACCATATTCAAATTGCCATGGGTCCAGTGTGGCAGTTAGCATGTAGCATGGAACAGATGTAGTCCTTCACCAATCTTTCAAAGCATTTGCTGACAATAGGGGTGTGGGCGACAGGTCTCCAGTCATTCAGACATGTTACAGTACCTTGGAGAGCTTGGGGATGGGGCACAATAGTGGACCACAGCCTGGGAGAGGGAGAGGTTGAAAATATCCGCAACACTCCTGCCAGCTGTTCTGCGTGTGCTCTGAGAACGTGGCCTGGGATGTCATCAGGGCCAACCACAGTAAGGATGTTAAATTGAAGGCTCTGCTCAGCCTCCAAATGTTTAATTTACAATTTAGGCATTTGGCAGACGCTCTGGATGGGCAGGCCTCCTCAGGTGGGACTGTTTCTGGCTGGTTGGTGCTGTTTGCCTCCAACCCGGTGGAATAGGTGTTCAGCTAAACAGGGTATAATTCTCACAGATGAGATGGTTGGAAGCGGTGGATAGATCTTTCTGAATAAAGTTAAGAAATCCTATGAAGTGATATTTATATTACTATGAAATGTCTCTCAACTCAAAACTACCACAACAGTACAAACAACTCATGCATAAACAACAGGCAGCATACAATTGTATTTCACAGGTTGCCTCCTTGACTCAGCCATATTAGACACTTTGTTTCAGAGCTGTCGTTTGTACGCACTGTAGGATATCATATAACAAAACAAAGGATCAAAGCAGAGATCAAGCTTTCACTGTGATTTTTCAGACCATTTGGGGACCAAAATTCAAAGCCCGCTACCTAGATCCGTTTATCACAATTAATTCAATTCCCACCAATCTACATAATTTCCCATAACAAAGCAAACCCCAGCTTTTTTGCAAAAATTGCTTTGTGAATATAGGGTATTGTGTGTAGATTGATGGCCATAACATCTAATAAAATTAGTTAGTTTAAAATTTAAAACAATTTTAAAGTTTAAAAGACAAACGCATGTTGACAGTTTGAGACATTCCGATAGTGGACTCAGACTTTTGGACCCCACTGTATTATATAATAAAAAGAAAATATACAATATCTTTTGTATGTTTTAAAGACACATACGATGGAGATTCAACTGGTTTTGCAGGCTTAGAATGATCCATTCTTGCCATATGCCAGACTGCTCCCCACCATGTTTAGACTATGTGATCAGAGGGGCTAACTCACCATACAAGAAGTGGCTCAGATAGTCCAGGTTCTGGGAAAATCACTTGGTGCTCCTTAAACAAGTAAATGATGCACAAATGACTATAACTAATTTGTTATAAAAAAGTTTTTATTTAGAATAAAACAATGTAGCCATATTACACGTAGTGTGGTCAATCTACTCTACAAACCTCAGGAGAAACGACATAGTTCTGCCATGGTACGGTTTATAATAATCTTCATAACAGTTATCATTATTATCATCATCATCGCCATCAACATGGTCACCATTCCACAGTTGGGAGGAGGTTATAGTAGTGTTGTTAAATCTCACAAGTCTTACAGGATAGCATATAGTAGCACGACAACACAACGCAAGTGAGGGACCAGTGCTAGAAGACCAGTGGAAAAACAACAGTTAATACTCATCGGAACGGGCGGCTAGCTTCAGCAGTTCACGCAGACCCATTGTGGTACAGTAATAGGAATTCTGTTTGTTCTCGTCTTTCAAACTTGGTATCTCCTCATTGCAGTGTACATCAATACAGTAAGCACAAGCTTAGGATGCCGAACTGGGCTGTTTGTGTTCTGTGTGCTAGTTGCACAAGGTATAACGTTCAGTCGAAACAAGTTTACAGACCACACGAACGGAAACTGTGTCTATGAGTCTGAGGTAGCAAGGCAATCATGGCTTTCTTTCTGATTTTTTTTTTCAAACATAAAGATTTTAATTTTAATTCTTTTCATATAAAACTATTCTACATGATGACCGCGGGCCCGGTTACAAACCCAATTTTGGAACGACTCAAATCTATATTTTCCAAACCTCTCTTTTTTACACACGCACACTCCATCATCAACTTTTCAGCGTTTCTCTCTGTCTTCCACACGTGGAATGACAACTGTATAGGCACAGAAGGGGTTTAAAGTTTACATCAACAAATCAGGGTCGGCACAACAGCTACGCCGACAGAATCACATCAATGCTTTAAAGGGGAACCTTGACATCGAGCATGCTACAAGAAGGACCTTCAACCAAAGAGATGCTTTGAGGATTGAGTCTATGTCTTAAAAAAATATTATGATGATAAGAAATAGGTACTCTCAAAATCAGAACAAAGTCTGTGGCCATGTCTCTTGTTATGACAGTAATGGAGTAATATGTAGTGGTGTATAAATGTGTGCGTGTGTGTGTGTGTGTGTGTGTGTGTGTGTGTGTGTGTGTGTGTGTGTGTGTGGGGGGGGGGTGTATGTGAGGTAAAAGGCAGAAGATAGCAATGGAATGACAAAATGTAACAGTGTGATTCCCAGTGAAGGCAGAACTAGACAAGAAAAAAATAAACATACAACAGAAAGCCTGCCCCACCCTCTTAACATCAAAAAGCGAAATTTTCACTATACAAAGCCCCCCGTTCCCAAATAATTATCGGCATATCCAAACAAATCACTGACAAATGTTTAACCAACTTAAGGTACAATCTACAGTTCATAAAATGTACAGTTTTGCATAGTACAATACAACAAGGTGGTAATAGTAGTAAAGGTCACTGGTCCTGTGTGTCTTTGGGTTTTAGGGTGGGTTCTCTGGCTAAAGGGGCAGGGGGGGAGGAGGTGGTGGACTAGTTCTCCATCACTGTGTCCTGGGGGTGTTGAGGGGATAGAGGAAGTCTTGTGTGTTTGGGAATGCTCCTGTCTCCCTTCGGACTCGTACTGTACAGACACAGGCCGCCCAGGCGCTCACATCACCTGTAAAACCAGAACGGAACACAGAGAATATTAGATCGATAATTCATATGATGAGGTTTAACGATGCAAATGTAAAAGTGTATGATGGTTCTTAATAGCCTCACAATTGCACACCTTCATGAGAGCAAAAACGGATCCAATTCCAAACTGTAAATACACTCCAGAGATCACTAAAAACAAGTCTTATTCTATATATTGGCAATATAAATAGTTTCAAAACTGCTGCAGCTGCCTCATATCTCTACTGTATACCGAGACAAAGTTGTATGGGAATATAAGAGATCTGAAAACGGATATGGAAGCCCCTCAGGGCTGTTGCAAATAGTCTGTTGGGCTGAAACCTTGTAAGTCCAAAACCATAACTTTTCAGGAAATGGAAAAAATAACCTGCGTTCTAATGGATCCAATGTAGTTAGTTATTATTGAGTCACACGCTTGTGAACTCATTCAGTGCCATTGACGTGTTTGACGTGTTTTCCCGCAATGGCGCAACGTGCCAATTTTGGAAAAAAAACTTTCCGAACCCAAGATATCATGATCCGAAGATTTGCTGCTCCATTCACTTCTTGGTTAACTCATTACTTAAAAAGGCTGTATCTTTTCTTTTTACTATGTATTTTTGGCCCAGACATGTTATTTTCAAAGGCAGACAATTAATGTCAACGAGGTCGCGATGACCTCGTTGACATTTGTGAAACCACACAGTGCAACCCTCAGTGATTAGCAACCATCAGGGGATCGATCATACTGGAGATAAATATTCTCTGACTACTTGAAAATCTAAGAAAAATCAAAAAATCTCTGGCACTGGGCAAACACAGCCAGATATAAGTCTGGCACTGAATGAGTTAATACTTTTCATTGGTTCAATGAAACCCACAGACAGACTTAAACACTTATACTTCCACTTACCCCCCCCCCCCCAAAAAAAGCAAAAATAGCCCATCTACAAGCTCGAGCTTGTAGAATTTTGCTAATTTTATGTGACACTGTAGTATGACGAAATAAGGCATTATTTTACGAAAAAAATAAAAAAGTTGGAATAGGGAGATCCAAGGTTTCTTCCCGGCAGAGACAAAATGGGCTGTTGAGATAAAGGTGCAGCGATAGGCTGGTGTCCCCTAGTTTGTTCTTACATTGTTGTCTTGTTGGATCTAGGATGAGGGAGCCAACTCTACTGACCCGTTTGACAGATAAATAAATAGGGAGGGATAACGGGGTGTTTAAACTGAAGGGGGAAACAACAAGACAGGTGTGAAGTGAAGAGAGAGGTTCTCAGCACTTTTCTTCCCTACTGTGCTGAATGCGGCGTATGCTACGACTGCATAAATACTAAACTGGCCTGACTTTGTGTACATTTCATGCTCAAACACCAAGCTGGGTGGGGTGCTCTATTACAGAAGACTGTGTTGACTAGAGCAAATATTTCCGTGAAAACTTCAGATGACTATTCACTGAAAAGCAGTACATGCACACACACCGAAAACTAAAATCTTCTTCAGCAAAAAAGTATAATTTTTCTCATGTTTTCAAAACTTAGTTATCAGTGTGCTACAGTACTTCACTTCAATAGCCACCTGAAGGTTTCACTTAGCAATTTTTCTTATCAAACCTTCTTTAAGAACTTATTTAACTAAATTCAAGAAAAAGGTCATACTGTACAATGTAAAGTGTACTCATGATATTTTCCCATCTCTTTTGTACATACAGTATAGTGTTTGTATTTGTTGATGACATGTATTATTGTGTACATTTTTTATGCTGTGCTGATGAATTGAATTACATAGGACCACAATGGAAACAAGTCCCCAGGACTTTTTTGTGTTATCTTTTTAGCCTAAATGTCTTACTGTACCATGTGTAATAAAGTATTTAATCAATCAATCAATCAATCAATCAATGTCAAAGAGAAACGCATGACAAGCTGTTGGACATGTGGCTTTATAAAAGGAGCCACCGAAATGGAGACGCCGCAAGCAAACAAACAAGCAAACTAACTGGTGCATGGCGGTTATTAGTGGAGAAACGATGTTAGGGAGGATGTAAAAAAGTGATGTAATCAACAGTGACTGTCACAGTGACACACAGTGACAGTGCTTTTCACAGCACCTCTGGACTAGAACCCATTTTAGCACAAGACATCATAAACTGGAATCGAAGGACGCGCTAATGGGGCTACTCAGAAAACCATTAGCTGTGCCTTTCACACTCGGAGAGGTCAAGGTTGACGTCTTCTCCGGTGACGGTGAGATGTAATTTTGTCTAAAAATGTTGTTCTAAAATGTTTGATTTACCTTCTCTCACTTTGACTAAATTACCTAATTTCTGGAGTGAAACATGCATATACATGGTGAAAAGTTAAAAACAAAGAACAGAAATCACGCAAAGGAGCAATCAGTGTGTGTGTGTGTGTGTGTGTGTGTGTGTGTGTGTGTGTGTGTGTGTGTGTGTGTGTGTGTGTGTGTGTGTGTGTGTGTGTGTGTGTGCGCGTGCATGCGTGCGCGCATGTGCGTGTGTGCTCCCAGCCTCCCACAGATTCTAATCTGCAATCACAGCGACCAAATATAAACATCCATATTTATGTTAGCCTGTCATCATGTTAGCTCTGTTGACTTTTACGTTTGTGGCTATTTATGTTGTTTGAAGGACTGGTAATAAATTATTACTATGCAATAGGCAATATGCAGTAGCATTGGATATAAAGGAGAGCATACCATCAGTAGGGAATTAGCTGTAACCCATATAAATGGGTAGGATGGTGGATGGTCTATTTCTATAGCTCAGGCTCATTTCAGATTCTAACCGGTGTTTTAGCACAATTATGAGGCTGTAAGAACCATGTCTTACCTGTGGTCTTGAGGAGAGGCTCGAGGCTGCAGGAGAAAACCACAAAAAGCCAATATGTTAGTTTTAGAATATGCACTGTGTAGTTCAGCTGTCCCTTTTTGATTATTTCGAAAGTCTAGAGTAAGTTATTACTCCCTCTGGGTCCCTCTCACACATATTATGCACACTATTTCGATGGCTGAGACCATAGTGCCTTAGAGCAGAGCAGTAACCTAATGCTAATATCCCTATAGCACTCTGCCAGATTAGAATGGATTTGTAACTAAAACCCTGATAGGAGTTTCGATCCTGAACATTCAAATACAATTTAAAGTCAGCAAGCGGCAACTCACTACCAACACTTTTTCTTCTTTATTTGATGAACATTGCCCCCAAGGTAGCTTTCCCCTTCAATCCCTGCCACAGAGGATAATAAGGGCCTAAAGTTTTCTCCTGATTTAATCAAATAATTAATTCACATAAAATTAA
>NC_137616.1:27236220-27271220 GCF_963280865.1 Gymnoscopelus braueri | reverse complement strand
TTAGCTTTCAACTGCAAGACACCAAATCAATGCTTACACCGCTCCCAAAACCCCTCCCTTTCGATCCCTTCTCCCGTCTCCTTTTCCCATCCTTCTTTTCACTCTCAATCGCTCCATTCCCCGGCGGCCTCTGTCAATCCCTCCCCCAGTGGTGTAAAGTAACTAAGTACAATTACTCAAGTACTGTACTTAAGTACAATGTTGAGGTATTTCTTTAACTTTTCTGGATTATTTCCAATTTTCTGTACTTTTACTTATTTTTTATACATTTGGAAACTTGTAAAAATGGGACATTCTGCATAATGAATACTTTCTACTTTTGGCACTTTAAGTACATTTTGACACCGATACTTTGTACTTTTACTCGAGTACTGCTCTCCCCTCGCCTCGTTTATCTCTGGCTGCCCCTGGCGCCAGTAAAGGCTAACGCAATGGAAGTGTCTCTGGAGCCCAGCCAATGTCTCGAGGCCCGTCTTAGAATAGCGCAGGTCAGTGCTTTAGTCAGCCTCCGGGAGCGCACATTATAAATACATGGGCATCCCCATTGGCGGGCATTTATCATTCCGGAGGTCTGCGGCAGCAACTCTGCGGTTGACAGAAAGGCATGCTGACATATCGACTGGACCCTGGGGGACTGGGATATCAGGCTCTTTGGTCTCTGCGCAAAAGCACAGTCATTCTGAATCAGTGTGGTGCTGTGTTCTTCTGTGTGCGTGTTTGTGTGTTTGCATCTCAGAAGCTTTATTCAGCAAATACTTTAACCCATTAACTCATGCAGTGCCACATGACGTCAAAGACGTCACGTGGCCTGACGCCCCGTGTGCCACATGACGTCAAAGACGTCATACAAAAAAAACAAAAACATGTTCAGAACCCAAGATATGATGATTTGAAGATTTGCTGCTCCATTCACTCTTTGTTTAAGTACTTACTGAAAAAGGTAAAAAAAAATCTCGGCTCCTAAGCACTTTTTTTTTTACAATGAATTTTGCTGTGGCGCTCAGAGCCAGAATTCCATAAATAAGCATGGCATTGAAAGAGTTAAGACCAGGAAATCATCTGTGTCATTTTAGATTTTAGCTATAAATACAGAACATTGGTTGGCTATTCAAAAATAGCAGATATACAAGCTCACAGCGCGTCACTTCGTGCCGCGCTGCGAGCTTGTAGATCTGCTATTTTTGAAAAATGGTAAAAATTGGCGCAAATCTTTGAATATACGTATATTTTTTAAGCGTTTTTTTTTACTCAAATCTCTGCTTCTTGGGGTCCCTGGAACAATATATTTTGACATGGGGGTCCGCGGCCAAATAGATTAATTTTGGGGACAATTCACATGAAAAAGTTTGAGAACCATTGATATAGCAAGTTTTTCAGAAAACTGTTAGGATTAAGAAGACATTATGTAGAACCGGCCTCAGGTCTTAATGGGTTAAGTTAATAATAATTAAATGTAAAAAAAAAAAGTTCCTTTATTAATTTGTAACTCCTCCAAGAGTGTATGAATGTAACGAAAGGGACCCATAAATGTGTTTTGGGGTAAACTGATAGTCACATTGACACATGGTAAATGGATGACAAGAAATACAGTAAATAATAGACAGTAGAATATACACTGCAAATGATACATGATATTAAAATCACCAGGTGCATTCAGATGCAGAGCACACAGTATGGTAGCAGCAGAGTCAAAACTCTCTCTGCCCGTTTACTCTGTCTCATTATTGATTTGGACAGCTGTTTGTTTGGTTGGAAGACCTGCATGCTTCTCTCCCAGCAGGAGCCATCCAACTTTTGCAGAGCAATTAGGCCGGGCGTAAACAGATATTTAAGTTATTGATGGGGAGAACCGGAAATGGGCTGGAGACCCATGGATGGAATAGCAATGATGTGATTAAGAGGATCGGATCTGTGAACGCACGGCAGACAAAGGAGGCCGAACAGAGTCAAATGTGAATGGGTGCTTTTGTGTCCGCACATCTATTATGAACTTCACGTGTCTCGTATGCAATCCATTAAAGATGTACTTGTTTCTCACGGTCATCTAGGGTTCTTTGTGAACGAAGTGTGCTTTCCATTCTAAGCTGTTGGCCGCCTTCCAACAAAGACAAAGCCACTGCTGATCTCACAGAGACCACGTACATTCCCTGAAGAAACCCTGTACCATTGTCACAGGCGAAGGGAAATTCTCTTCTTGAACTATCCTTATTTTCTCTGCTATTGTATGTAGTTTCAAAAGTACATGGTTATAACAGCTGACGTCAATTAACCTGTAATGTTCTTTTCTTAATGGTATTCCAATCAATATCGGTGAAGAGTGCTTGTATTTTCCCCTGTGCCAGGGTCTTACTGTAGGTCTCCTATAGCAAAATAAATACAACACGACTAACCCTGGACTCCTACTAGAGCAATCCTTGCGGAAAATGCACATTGTCATGCTAAACCCTAAGCTGCTTTACTGCAGATAACCGTGTCCAACCGACCTGGGAACGTGCATTATACGTTACCTGGTGCAGGAGCTGTCGGAGACGATGGAGCTGGGACTCCAGCTGCTTGTTGTGTTCCTCCAGGATGTGCATGCGGGCCTCCAGGCGGCCCTTGTGTTGACGCAGAAGCTTGGCCTCAGCCAGGAGGTCGGCCTCGTCGGGGAGGCCAGAGGTGCCCTCAGCGTCCCAGTGGCCCCCGGTAGGGAGCCCTCGCTGGCTGTGCTGTTCCTTCAGCTGTTCGTATTCTCTCTGCAGGGTCCTGGGAAGGAAGTTGTCAAGACACACAGGGTGAGAGAGAGAGAGAGAGAGAGAGATTGATGCAGCAGATCTAAAAGCCTCCTCCATGTTGTAAACACACAGCAGGGAGTCAAATAAGTAAAGAATACCTGTCATTTTGACCTCTTCCTTGTGCTTTCACTGAAAAAATCATATCTAAAGTAGAAAGTCACACACAGAGAGCCTCCAGCATATCATCGGTCCTGCGACTCCCTCCTTCCACACAAGCACTTCTCTCACTATACAGCTGTCAGCTGCAGTGCTTTACTTAAGTAGCCGTTTATGAGCCTGGCAGTGAAACACGGTGTGTGTTTGTTTGTGTGAGTGTGTGTGCGTGTGTGTGTTTGTGTACGTGACGAGCGTTAATTCGCTCCGGAAGAGGCACTGAAAGCTCAAAAGCCTCTCTGCAACAATAGCGCGCAATATAGTTCCGTCTGCTCCTAAGCCATTTCCAGGCACTGATCAAAATGCAGAATGACTTGGCATGTGTGTATGAGACCGCACCAGCATACGGAAAGTGTGAGTGAGTGCTTCTGTGCGATTGTATTGGGAAATGAGACAAAAGCATCGTGTTGTAGACAGAGCGAGACGACCTGACCAGCAAACAAGGCAGCCACAAACAGACAGATCCACTGAGCACTGAATAACATTTCCTGATGACAGCTACTGTGTACAGTACGTTTTGATTGATTTTACATATAAATCTGCCTCAGTTGCGACCGACAAAGTCGATTCCCTATCTAAATCAACAGATCTACCCTTCATCCAAACTCATGCCTCTAATTTTTGCCTGACAAGTTTTTTGCCAGACGTCAACACTGGCACAGGTCACCTACTGTACGTACCTCTGTTCCTCCTCCAGGCGGTTGATGATTCTCTCCAGCTCGCCTCTCTCCTCCCTCTCCACAGATTGTAGGATCTGAGCAGGGCTCTGGGGCTGGCTACAGGGGGACACCTCTCCGCCCAGGGTTTGACAGTACTGCAGAATCAGGGCATGCTCGTCGTCCCTACAGACACAAAATGGCCATGTTTACATTTACAGGATGTTAGAAGGTCCATAAAGATGACTGTGCACTGTTAGTCAACAGTGTGACCACACAAGGGCCGGCATTTCACTTTGTTAAAAACATTCAAATATGAACAAACAATGGGGCAAATCCCAGTATATGGCTGGACCTTGTATGGACAATGTGTGAAAGTGTGGGCAATTAAGGGATAGTCAGTGTGGGAGTTGAAGTGAATTCTGGATATGCAATATCCATCTGCAATTTCCTGTTGTAGTCCCACTACTAGGCTCGTTTCTGAACTACAACGTAACTTTCATGAGTTGTAATTTCTTGGCTTGTGCTGAATAACTGTATGCCTGCGATTGGCTACTGGTACATCCCATAAGTGGTGTAGATCCAATAACCCAGATGGATAGGCATACTGTATTAGGCACCCAATTGTCTAGTTCCATTCAATATCCTGGAGGAATGATTACTTATGCGATTGGCTAGCCCGTTGATAGGCCAACCAGCCAAACAATGTTGTAACTTAAAGATTTGTGTAAATCAGTTCATAATTGCTTGAGATATACAGCAAACGGACAGACAAATAGAAAGGTTAGGGCAAAAACATTGCCTCCTTAGCTGAGGTAATGCTTATGGATGGCAGTGGTTTCAATCCAGTTCTTGAATTGACAAAAGAGAAAATATATTTGCAGCCCTACAGTATATCTACTGCAAATAATCAGTCAGGATGGCACAGTGTCAACAGCAACAGAAGCAAAGGAGTCTGACATAACTAAAGCCTGCTTTAGTACTCATTCATAGACTCACCATACTGTGCATCACTCATCTCAGCAAAGAAGAAAATATGTGCCCTTGTGTGGCCCACGCCAGCTTAAGTGCAGAGTGAAAAATGGCAGCTCACTTGCACCTGATCTATACTGGGGTATGTTGCTCGCAGAGATACTACAGTGTGAGATATTTAGCTATTGTAGGCCCGCCACACCATGAGACCCCCAATCCCCTGAGCAACACAGATGTGTCAGGTTTCCATTATCTGATAATGGAAACGAAAGGAGGCAGGGAGGAGATGGATGAGTGAAGAGAGGGGACGGGAGGGGAAGCTTGGCAGAAAGATAGGGAGCTACAGTATGCAAGTGCAAGAGAGAGAGCCACCGAGGGCGAAAAAAAAGACACAGAGTGAAAGATAGACAGACAGACAGATTGAGAGACATGGCTGTGTGCGCGGGTGTGGTTGTCAGGCATAGCCGCGGGATCTAGGGGTGCTGGGGGTACCGCACCCCCCCGCGTATCCACCAAAGAGGTTGTAAATGAATGAATATTAATGCAAAATAAATATGTCACATTATTCATCATGTATAATCAGGGGCAGGGGTATAAAGAAAATAGGAAACTACAGCCTTTTTGTTATTATCGCAAATGAACTGGACCGTGACTAATACATGTATTATGTTCTGATGGCCCGCCGTGTGCAAATAATATGGTTATGTTGTTTAGGCTGTGTGATGGCTGGGTGGAATTTGCACTCCACACCCCTGCACCACCTGGTCAAAACTACTTCTTGAGGCTATGTTGTCAGGGTTTAGTCTCTATCCCCTGTACTTCGTTCGGACTCATGCAGTGTAGCCTATAATGCAGTCAAGCAGTGTAGTCTGAAATGTACAGTAACCTGTAATTCAGTCATGCAATGTAGCATGAAATACTGTCATGCAAGTGAAGCCTGTAATGCAGCAGCAAACAGGATGGAAGACACACAGTGGGCTTCACACAATGAGTATAAACCTCAAAAGCTCTTATTATATTATGTGATATGAATTCATAGCTGCAACAGCTGCGTGTTCTGTGATCCACAACTCACTTCAGTCCTAGCCGTGTCTGCTTTTTCCCTGCCTTGTTTTGGTTGCTTTGTGGCGAGATGAATTTATCCGTGAGTTGTTTTTAAAATCCCTCATGCCAAAAATCTTCTTATCTGTCTATGCAAATAACATTTTATTACTGTTAGCTCTTTCTTAGTTCTGCTTCTTTATGCTATCACCTCGTTTGAATAAACGGAACACAGTGGCACATTAGAATTAATGACATTCTGAGGCACTCGAAATCTCGGGGACACAACTTGGTACACCTAGTGCCAGGCGCCCATAACCATGTTAGACATAGCATCCTCCAGGGACCATAACACTAAGACTGTGGCACATTTGATGTAGGGCACCATTGAGATGATTTGTGCTGGACAGTGAGTTCAGCAAATGTGCACGCTTGTTCAGTTTATCAAGACCGTCACACGCATATTAAGAAGGACTCCAAAGAGCAAGCTTTGTCTCCGATGTAATTACCCTATATTTCATGAGAAAGGACTATGGAGTGTGGGCAGCTAATGAATGCTACGCACGTGGACTGCATCAACCTCGTCTGCTTGGAACAAAGAATGCCGAGCAGACAGCATTGCGCTCAACCTACATAAGCTGAAGCGTCTTCTGGGGGTAGCAAGCCCCTGGTGTACCATTGTGTTAAAGTTTAACAAAAGCAAAAGCAACACAATGCATTGTGTCAAAGCTGAACTTTTCATGAGGTGAGCCATGAATGAATGGTGCTACTGTAAAAAGCAAAACTATCTGGGAACTCAAACCTTTTCTGAAAGTATTTGTGGAATCTTCAGACATTGTAAAATGTCTCTGAAAACATTCCAATACCTTGTCCTCAGAAACAATTAGGCTCTCCTTTTCTCTCCAATTCTTTTGTCTGGTCGCACCCACACATTCTCTTCCTAATCTTTTTCTCTACTTATTTTCCCCCCTTCTCACTCCAAAAAGACTTTTCTTTCTTGCCTTTGACATCCGTGATTGATGTTTCCCTCCTTATGTCGTAATGTGCTGTAGCGTGTGCACGCGAACACACATGCGCGTGTTCTCCCTCGACACAGAGACGGTTTAGGTTATCTGTCATTCTCATTCTTCCATGGAGACGGTTGCCAGGGTGGAAATGCTGAGTCAGCCAGTAACTACATAAGATCCTTGGAAGGAGAGACGTGGAGAAGCCAGATTTGACACAGCCCCAGCTTAACGTGCATCAGCAGAACTTGTTAGCAGGCCTCAGGAAACTACACCTATATGCACACACACACACACAGTGAGTCACTCACACAGCACACACGTATGGGTGTATAGCGGTGAGGTTAGTGACAGGGATGTTTAGGGGGGGGGGGGAATTGGTGGTGCTACAGCCCACTGGGACTGTGTGTGTGTGTGTGTGTGTGTGTGTGTGTGTGTGTGTGTGTGTGTGTGTGTGTGTGTGTGTGGAAGGAGGCCGTTCCCGCACACATTGAATGACCAATTAAACAGGACCCAGCACAGCACAGTAGGACGCTACAGCAGCCATGCAGAGGAAGAGCCCTGAGGACAGGAGCAAGAGGGAGAGAGAGCAAATGGGGACTACTGTGGTGATCAGGTTGGGCTCTCTGCTGAACGCTGATTCACCAACGAGAGTAGCTGGAATACTGGAGGGAGAGAAACATGAAGAGGAGGAAAAGGGTGGTGGAAAGGAACTAAGTATGACAGTAAGAAAGCATGAAACGTGCATAATAGTGATGGATGGAAGAGCTATTAGTGAGACATAGAGGCAGCGGTGCTCGGTGAGGGTGAAGGGAGGACACAGCTGAGGGGAACTTTTATAGCCAATGGAGCAGGACTTCAGTCAAAGGGCCCTGATGCATAGTTCATTTACATATCACACGCACACGCATGCACGCACGCCTCCACTGAATAGCACTGTATGCGAGGCTGAGTCAAAGGACAGAGATAGACATTGAAAAAGATAGAGTGACAAAGCGAGAGAGAACAAGGTAAAGGGAGCGCTACAAGTACAAGAGAGACAGAGAAAGAGTGGGAGGAAATGACAGAGGGAAAGAAGCAAAACCCTTTTACCACTCCCCTGTGATGAGACTTTTTTTAACTCAATTTACTCTGCCGTTCAGTTCGAGTGAGTTTGGCTTCTGAAGCCTTTTCAAAAGACTGTGTTTTCTTTTTCCTCTTTCTTGGGCGGGGGGGTATTTTTCCCCTTTTTCCTCCTGATTGTTAACACAAATAAAGGCAGTTCGGAGCTTCACCTGAAAAGCTGGTTGAGCACAAAAGGTAACACTGTACATGATAAGGCTAAAATGATGAAAGGAGAGAGGGACAGAACAGCAGGCAGGAAATGTTGATTTAGATAGAGGGGGAAATGAGAATAGAGAGACAGAGCACGAGAGGGAACAGTAAAAACAAGGATAGACTGGAAAGAGATAGGAAAAACTGGCTGGGTGAAAGAGAGAATGAGAGAGAGATGGGGGAGAGAGAGAGATGACAGGCATTGATGACAGCTTTTGGCTTTGGCCGACGGTGAAAGAAAACAGACAGCATTCTCTTTCTAATCATGGCTTCTCTCTCAGATAAATGTATGGCAGAACAAAAAGACACGTGGGCATGCATAGCCAAATACAAAGACACATCTGAGCTGTGAGCACACACACAGTCACACACTTAATTGGTATAGTTAGTCAGAAGGCACCCATGCCAACTGAGCTGTCTTCTCAGGGATCAGCCATCACAAGCCAAAATAATATACACATTTAATTGGCAGTACCGCCCAAACCGATCTATGCCAAGATCCCTCAAATAGCCATAGGCTCTGGCTGCGGCCCACCTGTTGCAAAATGGCTTTTGAAAAATGCAAACATTTTTACAATAATGACGTGCCCAGAATAGTGGGTTGAAAATGATTGTGATTAAATGTTTCTGTTTCCTCTCCTTTTCAATTGTCACCACAGGCGGACAGCCACCACTCTGAAAACCATGTGAGTTAAAAACCACATGTCTTCTCAAAAGCTCATACACTGTCAAATCATCAGTTTCTCTGTGCCAAGTGTTTGCATTTAAGCGTGTTCAGTAAGACCAAGTAGATTGGTGCGATACAACTGACTTTCTAGTAGATAGAAAAAAGGGGCTCTGGTGAGATGGTGTTAAAGAATTAAACGTGACTCTTACAAGTAAAGAGTAAAAAAGCCTGACGCTCTGAATGAGAGGTTTGTAAAAGGACGAAAAGGAAGGACAATTAATTCCAGCCGCAGTTGATGTTTAATATTACTCTGAGCCAGGCCACGCTCCAGACTGCCTGTGTGTTTCACTGCAACGATTTGATTTGGTCGGATATGAGGTTTAGACGGGGATTAAGCAACGTTTAAGAAGGTTGTCACCGGATTGGCCGATGCTTGAGCCGGGTCATAGAGCTAAATTGGCCGAATTAGTGTTCGGACAATAACATGGTTTGTAGTACAGCAGATGGCTGAAAAAAATATATATATTCTTTCATTTTTTATTTGTTTTACATTTTAGTAGTCAAAGTGCACCCAGAACCAAGTTGAGACACATGAAATATATATATTTAAAGGTACTCATTTTTAAAAGTTTTGGCTATTGTTCATTTCCTACACAATTATTGACATTGTTTGGCCCACAAACACATTTATGTTGTACCTTTTACCAGTTCTCAGCAGTTGGGACTGAGAGTTTTAGAAGCCATTATGCTCATTCATCAGCAGAACAGGCATTTAGTACATAGGAAAATGTAATCACAAACCCCAAACCACCACATTTAATTAGAAAATGGCACGCTAAACAGAAAATCCAGTCACATTTTGTTTAATAATCCAGACAGAGGCTTTATCTGCCCTGTGCTGATAACAAGTTTTGCAGTTTAATGGGGCTAATTAAAGTACCGTAGCTGTCAACACTTTACATTGGAACACACCGTCTGAAAACTGATGGAAAATAGGTATTTGTGAGGATCATAAAAACAATCTCTCGTCTAGGTAGGGGATAGGCAAAACAACCTTTTCAACATTACAGCTAAGGTAATAGGACCATGGCAGTATTTCCTCCAAAAAAGTATCCTTGGATATTATTATTATATATGGAGTAATATGTACAAAAACACTATAATACAAAAATTATAATTGCACATTAAGTGTTACAATTTTCATTTTCTGTCAAAGTTAATTAAGAATACCAGGTTGGGAACTTAGGACCAACCACTTTATTCATAAGTCATATCTGCTGCTACTTATTACATTACATTTTCATGATTATCTATTTTGTAAATAATAAATAATTACACCCACTCTTTTACATCTGAAACTTGTAATGTCACGATTTAGAAAAAAGCCTGTACAGTATCTCGCGTCCCTGGTTTTACTCATTTTTGACGAGACATGCTATATTCAACGGTCTATAACAAGCTAACGGGGAGTCGCGAAGACATTTTTTTTTTCTCGCTGACACCACAGAGACGTGTCTTTGTTTTGTTTCCAACGGTCGTGGGCTCCATCATCAGACTGAAAATAAATATTCTGTGACTAGTTGAAAGGTAAGGAAAGCGCTGATTTTCACTGGCAGCGGCGTAGCAAACAATGTTTTATTTCTGGAAGTCAATGAGTTAAAACTGAAAGGACAAGTCTATAGTTATACTCAGACTGCATCTGGTCACCACAGCTCTGCTACTCTTCCCATTATCCTTCATGGCTCCATCATCTTCCTCACCTCATTAGTGTTCTGCAATATGATGTGTTTGTGTGTGTGTGTGTGTGTGTGTGTGTGTGTGTGTGTGTGCGCAGGTGTTGTCGGTGTTGCTCAGGAGCTAGATAATGGCTTCTTCTCTCAAGTAAGTACAAAATGAGCTGTAACCCAGAGAGAGCCAGGCTGAGTGGGGATAATGTCTCTTCTCCCTGCGTTACTTAAGATCCGAGAGAACAGATGTATCCGTGTCCTGCACAATCACTGTCTCTGTCTTTCCACTCTTGTCTCATCTACTGACCATTTTCACACGGCAGTCATTTAACGTTTAAGTCGTACAGTACATTCCCACCCCGACTATGTTAACACATTCCATGCCAGACGTTAATCTCATAATGTACTCACCAGTGCCAACGTGTTATTGTTGTTTTTTTCACGTCGCCATAGACCTTGTTAAAATCCTTAAGATTGAGCTGTGCACTGTCTGTTTACATCGGCGACTTCTCACTGAATCTACCAGTGAAAACCACGTGTCAAACGGAGCTCCATGGTTGTAGTTAGAGCGGATTACGTTAAACAGTGATATGCGAGGAGAAAAAACTACAGGAAGAGAATTGAGTTTCAGTTTCGTCATTAGAACGAGGGCCAACGTGATCGGCAAAACCGGATCCCAAATAATTCTGTTTCCGGTCTTCAAACCGGAACCGGAAATGGATCAAAAAATTCCGAAAGTGCACCTGGGGGGGATCTACGCGAACCGGCGGTTCGCGTAGATCTACGCGATTGGCACGCTGCGGCTTTAAATAGGTTCGCGTAGATCTACGCGATTGGCATTCAATGTGTTAATGTGAGAGCAAAATGGCCACTGTGTCAATAGCCCACAGTATGTATTACTGCATTGGCTTATGGCCAGAGATGGGTGGTCAGACCTGGCAACCATGTGATTACATCTATGTTTGAGCTACCGAGGTGAGAAAAACACTAGCAGTCAAGTTTGGATTTTGTAGTTGTTTATGAGCACCAACAACAATTGTATCTTTTAATAAAGTTAAACCAACTAACATTAATGTATTGGTGTGTTGATTGATCTAAATGCATACCATGCCAATAATCTTGTAAAAGTAATATTGTTTCTTGTTGATGGTGTGTGCAGCCACGTTGATATGATGTCTATTAATTCTGGGCTTGAGAAAATATGCCCCAGCTCCCGACTAGGAACTCCAATCTATAAAGGGCCATATTAAATACTTTTGTAGTAAATAAGTGGGGAATCCCGAGTTCTGACTTGTAATCTAATGCAGCATATGGTCGTCATAAAGCAGTTTTTTGTCAGTTAGCATGTAGAAGTCTTCAATCGAATACAGTCGCTGTATTTCCTAAGTAAACTTCCTAAGTAAACTAGTGGCTTAAAGTTCACTGCAGAGCAGTCTATTTTCTTTCTTTTCATGTGGGATTAAATCACTCTCTTCTTGTGCATTCTACTGCCTCAAACTGTACAAAAACACACTTATGTGGGCTGGGCCCTTTAAAATTTATTTTGGAACAATGTATTTTTCATGTGCTCTCTCTCTTTCTCTCTCTCTCTCATATTATGAAGCGCACATACAAACACACAGAGAACACCCACACCTTTACACGATTCACAAAATGCAGCTTAAATCTTGTGTTCAACACAACAATCCTATAGATACACAAATTGGCTGAACCATTGTCAGCCCATTTCCTCCAAATATATAGTGCACACTGCACAGTAACGTGTGTGTGTGTGTGTGTGTGTGTGCGCGTGTGTGTGTGTGTGTGTGTGTGTGTGTGTGTGTGTGTGTGTGTGTGTGTGCACGCACGTGTGTGACCTCCGAGGGTGTTTGATCGTACAGAACTCATTCCTCTGATTAGGATCTCAGTTTGGGAAGGGAACAAACATGCCTTTCAACTGTTAACAGCTTTTCTATAGAAACACCGGCACGTGCACGCATACACAGAGAAAAAGAAAATCAAGAAGTTCAGCACTTTCTTGGTTTTCATCAGCTCTTCTCCTCCCCTTTGACATTTGCTCTATCCTCATCCCTTTCAGCCTGGTCGTTATCAGCCGTGAAGCCCTGAAACCGAAGGCTCTCTCTTTTCATTGTTGGCACTTTAATCCATTTCACTCCATTTACCGTCTCGTGCTTCGCTCTTGATTCAACCATGTCCAATTGTCTCGCCTGTACACTCAGTCTTCCTCTTCTGTCGCTCTACCCCCAATGATCTCTCTCTTGCTCCATCTCGCCTTCATCTATCCTTAGCCGTCTTGTGCCGATTAGCCATTGTTCTCCTTGGCTCTCAACTTTTATTTTGTGTCATAAACACATCATAAAAACCACAAACTTTTCAAAATAAAATACAGAATACTGTGCGTTACAGAGAATACGACATCTAGCATGAGATCACCACCTAATCCGGCGCAACGCCAGCGTAACGTCGGAGCATGACGTCACATCTTTATCTAAATGCATTACCGAACCCGGCATACAGAACAGATAAGAACAGATGCAACAGAGTGGCGAAGGTAGCTATAAGATCATCCTTATTTACCCTAGAAAGTCTTGCCGTTCACTGAGAAGCTTAGAGGGATCTTGAAACTTAATACAGTTAATAATATCTCTCCAGCCTCTCAAGCTATCATCCACGGAATCCTATCGCATTCATTATTTTGAACATTCTGCATGCTATCTTTTTTTAACCATCTGATTTAAGTCACAGTTCACACAAACCATACCAGCGCCCTAAGCGCATTCTTCACTACACTGTGCAAGACCATAATATAGTGATATAATAATAATGAATATAGTTAAAGGTAGGGTAAGGGATATTTTTTGGTATTATTATTTGTTTTGTTAAAAAGGTTAAAGTACTATATTCTGATAGTAATCATTCCTACAGAGCATTTGTTCGGGTCACAGGGGTCTCTCCAGCTCTTTAGTAAACAGAATATAGTACATTTTCAGGTAGGTGACGAAATTTAAGCCAATCAGGAGAGAGCCATGAAAATGCATTTTCCGTTTAATAAAGAGCTGGAGAGACATGGGAGACACCTTTTACCGAACAAACACTCTATAGTAGGCCTGACCTCGACTAAGTCGACTAGTCGACTGGTTAGTCGCGGGGGGTCCGAGTCGACTGCGTGTCTCTTAGTCGAATTTAGTCGATTTTTTTCTTTTTTATGGCCAAAAATGTTTTAAATTTTGGCCAAGTCTACACCTGCAACCACACGTAACTTCCACTTTATTCTTCTTATTCCTCGTCTTTGTATTGGTATTGTTTGTGTTGGAGCGCCTCAGTGCGGCTGCAGAGTTCATGTGCAACCTCTTCCAGAGAGAGATAGAGACACTAGAAACTCTGCTGGAGACACAAAACAAACTGTGTAGACTTGGCCCTTTGAAATAAAATGTATTTTGGCCCTAAAAAAATAAGAATAATAATAATTATTATTATTAGTCGACTGCCAGTCGACTATTGGCAATTAGTCGCCAATTAGATTCGACTAAACAAATCCTTAGTCGGGGACAGGCCTACTCTATAGCAATGAGTACTATCAGAATATAGAGCTATTTAACACTTATTTTAACCAAAGTAAATCACTTACCCTACCTTTAATATAACCAATATAGTGCCCTCTCTCAATGTCAGTGATGGATACAATGGCAACAGTCTCAACTTGTACAGTAAAATGTATGGGTAAATGTTACCATTTAGTATTTCTCTGTCTTTCCATGGATTTCAGTATAAATTAAATCTTTGTTTGTGGATACGGGTATTTCCATGTGGTTGACTTACATGCTTCCTGTGGCTGAGCTGCTGTCGGTGGGCAGAGAACCGTTGGAGCGCTCCATCTGGGCCAACCTGGGGAAAGATATGGCATCAACTCATTAGAGAACAGCTGAATGTCCACTGATCAGTTGCAAATTAAGCAGTCACTCGCGCGCTATTACATTCTGTGTTGGTCATTCAACCAATCAAGAAAAAAAACTACAGGCTGTTCTTTGAGAGATGATAGGATATTTGGGGAGGCAGTTTTTTCCCCCGATGTGTTCAATTCATTGACCAGGGGATTTGGAACACAACTAAAGGACGTCATTATGTCATGCAGTGGGGATTATGGGACCAATCTACTTGGGTATTTATTCACAGAAGCTTGTTAGTACCAACCGACCAGATACAACACTGAGGATTGGCAATTATGTGTCTGTGTCCTGTTACCGACCGCTAACAACAAGCATGTGATCATTATTTTGTTTGCGCTTGTATATCATGTACAACAGGAACTTGT
Source organism: Gymnoscopelus braueri (assembly GCF_963280865.1). NCBI lineage: Eukaryota > Metazoa > Chordata > Actinopteri > Myctophiformes > Myctophidae > Gymnoscopelus > Gymnoscopelus braueri. Next base: position 27,256,600 of record NC_137616.1, on the reverse strand, counting down.
GCACTAGATGTGAGCCTGTGTGTGTGTGTGTGTGTGTGTGTGTGTGTGTGTGTGTGTGTGTGTGTGTGTGTGTGTGTGTGTGTGTGTGTGTGTGTGTGTGTGTGTGTGTGCAGGCACATATAGCCGGTGGGAGAACAGTGGATTACTGGCCGTTGATCCAGACAAAGCAGCCATGATAATTAGATTGGCTCTCCAGATCAAAGCGTGTATTTACTAAGGCTCTGTAATGGAGAGAGGCAGCAGGCTTTGCCGGGCAGATTAAACCAAAGGAACACGATACACATGTCGCCCAGCGGCTAGAATTGGACCATGGTGGGATATGAAGTGTACAAGTCTGTGTTTCATGAAAACCTAGTTTAGTAAAATGGAGGAATTTCTTCTTTAAACGGCTGCCAATGAGGCAGCAATGAGAACTTGATTTTTAATTGTACTGTATTTAACTGCAATTTTTTTTAACAAATGTTTCTTGTTCTATTGTCATTCGGTGGCAGCAGCAGCAATCAGGTCCCTCAATGTATCCCCCAAGATTTAAATAAATGGAGTGTCCACATACTGTATGTGTGTGCACGTGTGTGTGTATGTGTGTGTGTGTGTGTGTGTGTGTGTGTGTGTGTGTGTGTGTGTGTGTGTGTGTGTGTGTGTGTGTGTGTGTGTGTGTGTGTGTGTGTGTGTGTGTGTGCGCGTGTGTGTGTGTGCGTGTGTGTGTGTGTGTGTGTGTGTGTGTGTGTGTGTGACTCTAAGTTAAGAGTCTCTCTAGAAGGTCATATCTGGTTAAAGATAAAAGATTAGGGTAAGAAAGGGCTAACGCAAGGTTAATGGTGTATGACTGAAGGGAGGCAAGAGGCCAGAGAGGCCAGCACCCTGTCAGGAATGCATTTAAGATGAAAGCTCTCTGCATCTGGGTAATACAGTGGGCTGCTATAGGATTTATATATAAGCTATAAGATTTTCGAGCACTGTAACATTCAGTATAATAGACTCTTCTATAATTCTAAATATAGCATGTCTAAAAACAGAAATATAAATGTTGCGGGGAAAAACGTCTGCATAACATAACTTAATATTTCAAAAATACCAAGAATTCCCTGCTCAAAAGCATTTATATTTTGTCAGCATATGGTCTTGTTTAGCATGAAATGATCCACAATAATTTTTCAAATAGCAGGTGTCTTTGTTTTTCTTCATTCGGCCAATATCTTCATAATGAAACTCGGCTGCTCTTGTTTGAATGCGTACATGAGGCCTGTGTGTTTTCTTGTTTTTGTAAAGCAGTTACTTATGCCGTCTGAAGATGGAGATGCTCATGTGATTGATGGTGAATGTGACTTGCCGTACCTGCTGGCATACTGCTCTATCCTGGAATGGGTGTCATCATGAGAGAGCTCAGGTGACTGGGGCAGCCTGGAAATGAATGGAGCAATGGAGATGGATGAGAGCCCATGACCTCACACACTCAACCTCACACAAAACAAAATCCCACAGGCAACCCATTTAAAGAAAGAAAAATAATCTAAGATACAGGTTAGAGGATGATCCTACAAAGAGTGATAGAAGAGCGGGATGATCTACGTAGCGGCTGAATGGTTTCTGTCAGCTGCTGTTTGGATGAGAGGTCAGACGCTAGAGCGGGATGCTGGTTGTGACGGGGACGAAGAGGAGGGGGTTAGGAGAGGTACAGGATGCTGTGAGGGAGGGAGGATGGTGAGTGAGTGTCGGTTGCACTTTCGGCTGTTCGAACGGCAGGCAGGCAACATGCAATACTGACTTTATTCACACAGCAGCCTTTTTGCTCTTACGTCATGCTCAAGTATGACCTTAGACTAAGAGCAAAATGGTTGCTGTATAAATGTGGTCTATCGAGCGGTTTAGTGGGGTGATAGGGAAGTGCTGGGGGTGGGGGGGTACTGTAGGAGAGTGAGTTTTGGTGCAGGAAAAGGATGGGGGATTGGGGGGTGTCCTTTAAAGGCATTCCAGGGTGGAGGAAGAAGGGGGGGGGGGGGTTGATGGGTGTCGTCGATACTCACTCATACTGCTCCGGACACATGCTGATGAGGGTGACAGGACTGTAAGAGAAACGGAGTGGGGGAAGGAGGAGGGATGGGGAAGGAAAGGCACCAAATCACATCTTTTAGGGTCACGTGGTCACTCAGCGGGTCACGAGTCACAGCAGGGAGGCACAGGAACATCGACCAGAGGGGATAAAGGTTCTGCGTCTGTCCCATCCCACACAGCAACTGAATGGCTGGACTTGACGCAGTCAGAGACCAGGCATAGAAAACAAATGACACTGGATGCTGTGCTGATGAGCGTCTTGGGAGGAAACCTCGCTCAATTCTTGAAGAAGTATTGAGGTTGAGAATAGCGTGTATGGATTGTGGATTTGACTGGAAAGCATTTCCAAGCACAGTCATTTTTTGCTGAATTAGGCTTGTGACAACTCCGGCATACTGAGTAAGCTGCAGTCTTTATATAGGTCCTAATTCCTGCAGCCTTTTTCTTCTTTCATTGCATCCCTGCAGGATGTCTCAAAATAGCCCATCACGATACAAATCACAGTATCCCTATCCAATAGTATCCATATTTATGAGATGTGGATGATGACAAATACATCTCTTACCAGTCATCAAGTTTTCGAAATAATCAATGTGTTTCTGTATTTAAGAAAGTATTTCTGTAGTTTCCACACTGATTAATGGTAGTAACTGTCTGATAGAGGCATGGAGAATATGAAATTTGCATGTAGCTTAAGAGCTCGGTGAAACAAATTAACAGATGGTAAAAATAGAACGGAAGTCTTGTTATTTTCCTTGCGGAGGCGGACGGTGTGAGCGGATAACAGAACAGGAACTGAGGATAAACATAGGACAGCGGAGAGAGATTCAAAGGGATAGGTGCAGTGCAGAGCTTTTATCTCTCACAGGGGGACATCCCATGTAGTGTGTTGGGCATTTCATAAATTGTGTTTGTTTTCCTCTCAGTTCTCTGGTTAGTTTTCGATCCTCTGACCCTTTGCCACCACGGCAAATCAAACTGCGTGTTAAACTTCAGATGGGTGCACTCTTGTGTAAACATCAAAGGGAACTGTCAGAGGGAATAGGGGAGAGTAAGACATGAGGGAAAGAGTAAGAGAACAAAGTTATGAGGCAGCAGGGGCAGAGAGGGGTGTAGGAAATGAACCATGTCAAGAGAAAAATAAAATAATGTATGACCATCAAGTAAAGAGAGAGGAGGAGAAAGTCAGAAGGCAGAGAGACCTTGGGAGCTTTTGGTCTGACAAATGTAACTGTTGTGGAGAGTGCAGTCAGATGAAGGCTTGCTGTAGCCAGTGATGTACAGCCTACAGAGCAGAGCTACAGTATGTTCACATTTCACTGTGGTGAAATGTGTCAAGAGCCAAAGCAGCCTGGGATACAATCAGACTATATGGCTGTAGAGTTTCAAGAACCAGTCCTTTCATCATCAGATCATCACTCTAGTTGATGAATCCCATAAAAGCCTGACAATCACGGGGATTTAGCCTTAGATGACACAACGACTGTTCCATTTGATCCGTTTACACTCAGCAAAGCTATTCATCTATCAAAACAAATGAAAATATTTAATAATTTCATTTGTGTCTACCCATTTAAATTAGATAATCCAAAGAAGCCCACGCAGGTTGTCTCAAGGCCAGTTAGATAAAAACAAACAACCAGACATAGAGATGGTTATTGACAGGACACTTTGGCATTTGGTAGACATCTAATGAAAGAACAGAGCTCAAAGTCCTGGCAATAGGTTTAATGCCTAGCCAACATTAAACAAAATATCTTGGCTAAGAGACAGAACCACAACAACATGCCGCCTCTCAAATTCAAGGAGAAGGGCATTTTCATTTGTAAAGCCTTGCTCAAATGATGGAGGGAAATGGAGACTTGTGCCAACTGGCTTCAGAATCACAGTCTACAGTATATGAACATTATTGCTGCTGGCAATTTGAAGCCATTGGCTCACAGTAACTTAAGAAATCTTGCCTTACTGGCATCCGATATGATTTTCCTATCTCTCTTTTTCTCTAGAGACGGTTTTGAAACATTAATACGCTTTACTCTCCTCTTTTCCACCACTAAGTACCTCAAAATGGTAAATCTGAAATCCTATGATCATGTCATGCACTTAAAAAAAAGAGGTGGCAAAAAGTGGGTGGCAAAGAAGAAAGGAAGAACAATATCAAAGTGGGTGAGAGTGGGTGAGTGGGTGAGAGAAAGAGTGCTTTAGCGCAAATAATTATACAGTGGGTGCTCTGTTTTTCACGTTGCAAATGACAACTTGTGGGAGGTTTTCTCTGTCAAAGCTAGTTTGACAGACTAAAGCAGGATAAAGAAGTCATTTCAAATTATGAATTTCCTTAGAAAAATAAGTTTGAGCACGCTAAAAACCTACTAATTTCCAACAAGACATATTTGTAATATTCTAATGCAGGACCTTTCTTACTGCCTATGATTTATTTTGAAAGCTTTTTCTTATGTTGGTGAAAAATTCTCAAGGTAGTATCATCAGTCCTGTACGTTACATCATATTACTCTAATCTGGTTACCTATTAGAAACGGGAGCAATGATAATAGGCATTGTGGCACAAAATATATACAAGTATATGTATTGTGTTATCACAACATTCATAATATGTTGACCAGCTAATACTATTTACAAGCTATAGCTTTTATCTATTATATAATAATAATAATTATTATCTATTGACCTCTTTTCAAATAGGTAACCAGTCACCTAGGTTATTCTGTCTGAAGCTAAACTAACTATTAGCCTGACTTCAGATTTACTGCTCAGTTCTGCAGAGAGTTAGGAAGTACCATAATGTGAGAATATAATCAAACCATGCGTGGATGCAGGATGTTGTATCTAATGGCACCAGGAGCTCAACAGATTGTCCCAGACTGATCTTTAGTTTAAGTTCACGGATTTAGAAAAAAAACTGCAGACTCAGGCTTGTTTCTGCTCTTAAAGCTCTGTATTATACACAGACCTTCAGCCCAAGGCCCATGGGAGAGAGGACATACCAGGGGGAGAGAGGACAGGCGAGGGAGAAAAGGAAAAAGGGTAAAAAGAGTCCTATATTTCTCCAGGTCTCCATTTCCTTCTGCCACGTTTTACGAATTTTCACGATTCGCCACAATTTCTCTGCCTTTTAAGAGGCATTTATCAGGCAGACAGCATTGCAGGAGTAATTTTTCACACGGGAGAGAAGGAGAGAGGACCCACTAAGGTGGGAGGGAAGAGGAGGAGAGCTGTGGATGCGAGGGATGAATAGCAGAGTGCAATCCATCTGCCGCGTGACAGCCGAGTGAATTCCTTTTGAGAAAATAGGAGACTGTACGTACATACATGCACCTATGCAGGTCCTTGGGGGTCACTTTGTTCATATAAAAGAGGGAAAGCAGGAAGAACTGATAGATGGCAACAGGCACCAAATACACTCAATAAATATAATGGACCACAATTCCCCTTTAGGCTAGTGGTTAAGATGTTGGCTTTTCACACAGGAGACACAGGGTTCGATTCCCGGGTGTTACATAGAGATAGACAGACAACAAAGAAACAGGGCCACGGAAGTCTTAAGACAGAGCTGATAGGTTAGCAACACACACACACACACACACACACACACACACACACACACACACACACACACACACACACACACACACACACACACACACACACACACACACCCCCAGGAGGGACTTCTCCCTGCCTGCCTGGGGGCATCTGCATAATGTTTGGCCAGTTAAACAGCGATCCTCTGGGGATTTATGGCCAGAACGGAGCCGTAAATCAAGGCTTGTCACCAGGGCCTGGTGGTACAGAGAGGAGATCTATAGTCTGGGACTGGCACCAGTAAACACTGGGTAGACAGGTAAATAAACGCATGCTGGGGGGCGAAATTAACATTCCTCATATAGTGTGGAGAGGAATGGATGCCAGCCTCTCATCCGGTAGACTTCTACTGAGTGTGTGCTCAAGTGACTAAGGACCATGGCATGTGACATTTATAAAAAATGATCTAAATCAAATTAACATCAGACCCCGTCGTGTTAGACCTTTTCTGAAAGAAACACCGACAAGCTGATCGGCTGGTTACGACCGTAGGCCCAAGTGCTGAATGCTACTTACGTTTCCATGTTGTCTCCCTCCAGAACTGTCTGGACGGGCAGATAGCCCAGACGAGGGTGTTTGGCAAAGTACTTCTTAGAGCGGAACTTGTTCTTCAGCACCTTGGTGAAGTCACGCATGTCCTCTCCTGATGTCGTCTGTCACGGTTTGAGAAAGAGAGAGGGGGAGAGATAGAGAGAGAAAGAGGGAGAGATAGATAGAGAGATAAAGAGAGCATTCACAATACAGTATGTGTGCACTTTTTCCAGTGTTCCAAAAATGTATTTGGTGCAGAAACAAAATGCATGTTTTGCTAATGAGACAATTAGCAAAGTACATTTTCCTTGGGAGTGGTTTCTGCTTTCCTAGCAAAAAACAAATTATCACAGTGGTCTGACCAGAGGAAGGGAGGGAGGGAGGGAGGGGGAGGAAGAGAGAGAGAGTGAGAGCAAGAGTGAGAGCGAGAGAGAGAACTTCAACAGAGGATTGTGCTGGGGAGTTTTCTCAGAGCTGACAGATGTGGCTAAATGAAGAGACTCTAATGAGTTCACATGCCTTATTAGTGATTGCAGAGAACTTAATATGGCAGCTTGAGCGAACAAACAGCAACTATATAGGGAGCACGACAACATCAATAGAGAGAGAGAGAGGATACTGTATGTCACTGGTTCTCAAAGTAGAGTCCGTGCAGGGGTTCCAGGGGGTACCCAGCAAAATGAGGAACAGTTTAAATAGGGCTTAAATTTAAACATTTTTTTTTTTAACATTTTTTTTTTTTTGGAAAAACATGTTCAGAACCCAATATATGATGATTTGAAGATTTTCTGCTACATTCACTTCTTGTTTAACTTTTTCCTGAAAAAGGCTGTATCTCGGCTCCTAAGCACTTTTTTTTTTACAATTAATTTTGGTTGTGGCACTCAGAACCAAAATTCCATAAATAAGCATGGCACTGAAAGAGTTAAGGTCCTTACACACCGGGGCGATTTTTTTCATGCGAATAATACGGTTTTTTTTTAAACCTTATAAAGTCAATGCAAGCTTCCACACCAGTTTCGCGGAGCGAAAAAAGCGTCTTTTAATTATTCGGAACGAGTCCGAATTTTGCGTACATTCGCATATTCGCCGGTGTGTAACCGCCTTTACCCTTGCACAAAATCATTTCAAATGGGGGTCTGTAGCCAAATGAACCCATTGATATGTATTTACATATCAATTTTGGGGTCGTTGAGAGCCAAATGCTTACATGTACTTGAGTACGTTTATGATGTTATTAATACTGTAGATGTTTTGACAAAGCTACAGGTAATGAATGACTGTCAGCCAACAAAAGGATGAAGGGACATGACCCACTCGCGCCCCCGAGAGCGTTGAATCTTCTCTACACACTTATACAGAACTACAGTGATCTACAGTATACAGCACTGCATCATATTTATGTGTTTTCAACACGACTCAGAGTGAATTGGGGACAATTTTTTTTTTTTAATAATAATAATAAAGCAATATTGTGGCCATAAAAGCACAGAGATTAGAGAAAGACGATGTTATTAAATGACCATTCATGAGTCTCATGGTGGCCGTTATCCATTTTTGGTATTGGTAAAGAAATCTGTTTATGTTTTGCAGCATCTGCCCAGGTTCGTTTATTCAATATACACTTTATACTGTTTCGGGCATAAAACTGGAATAGAATTCTGTTTTGGACCTTGTTTGTTTTTCTCTGAGGAAATAAGCAGACGCACAATAAAAGGGAGGCGATAAAAGACCGTCTCTTCCTCAGCCGATGCCATTGAAGGAAGAATTGACTCAAAGTAAGTTCTCCTCAATGATTTATTTTTATTTGAGCTGATTCTTTCTGTGATTAGGGCCTCACAAAGAGAGCAAGAAAACAGTGAGTGTTGGTATTAAAACTGAAAAACTCATTAAAAGTTTGTGTTGTGAGAGAGATAATGTAATGTCTCAGTGCGGGGGAACATCAGGAACATCTCTTGAAGCAAGTTCTAAATAAAAACATCTTCATTTGAGTCGGTAATTTGTACCCTCAGATGAACAACATGCCCCGTGGCAAACGCGTTAATCACCTCCCACGTCATGACTTTTCTGCAACTTTGTTGGCAATACAATTATGTTGTTAATTCAAAGTTGGTGGGCTTTAATCCATTCAATCCGGGAATGCATCTGTGTAATTTTTGATTTCTTTGGCTATTCAAAAATAGCAGATATACAAGCTCATCTGCTATTTTAGAAAAATCATCAAAATGTTTCCAAATCTTTGATATACATATTTTTAAAGCAAACATTTGTAACTCAAATCTTTGCTTATGGGGGTCCCTGGAACAAAACATTTTGAGATGGGGGTCCGCGGCCAAAAAAGGTTTTCTAAATCCTAACAGTGGTGTTCCAAATTATATGTATTTGGCCGCGGACCCCCATCTCAAAATATGTTGGACTCCCAGAAGCAGAGATCGGAGTTAAAAATGTTCGCTTTAAAACATATCTACGTATACATATTCAAAGATTTGCACACAAAAAATAACAGATCTACAAGCTCATCGCGCGGCACTTGGTGCCGCGCCGCACCATGAGCTTGTATATCTGCTATTTTTTTAATAGCCAAAGAAATCTTAAGATGACACAGAAGGATGATCACTGACTCTCCGCTACTTAACTTTTCTAGGTCAGTATCTAACCCATGTGCGGACTGAAGAGGAAAAATACAAGACAGAAACAAGAAAGCCCTTTTCACGCTGTGCAGCTGACATCTGATGTTCCAACGAGCTCCTCTGTTCGTCTGTATGTGTGCCATGTTAATTTGAAGCAAAAACAACATTCAATTTCAGCAAGACCCCAACCACCCTTTTTAATTCAAACGTTCTCCACTGTCTATTGGCGAAGAGTCGAAATATTTCTTTCTGGCAAGGATTACATGGGTCAAAGAGGTGTGAAGCTTTTACTGTTTGCTCGTGTGAATCCAATTTAATTGGATCAGCTTGCTGAGAGTTGACCACTGAGCAAGTGGGGGAAATCAGCAAAATTGGAGGAGAGTCAGAAAGTTGTTGTGTGTGTGTGTGTGTGTGTGTGTGTGTGTGTGTGTGTGTGTGTGTGTGTGTGTGTGTGTGCTAGTCAGGTCTAGAACAGACAAAGCTACTGTAAGAGATATAAAGGGTACACGCATTAACACAGTGAAGATCCATCTCAAATGAGGGTTTTTAAAATCAAGTTTTCTAACTGTTATATACCAACACTGAAATGGAAAATCTGTTTTTGTGTGTGCAAATGCAGGAGAGTAGGAGTTGATATTGCCTTGGGAGTACAGTATAAATCAAATCTTTCAATACAGAAGGTGGAGGAGTGGGGAACCCAGACACTTGTTAAGAGAGCATGCCCTGTACTGAAAAATAGGGAAGAGCATCAACTAAATTGACAACGATATGTTTGTGTGTGCTTGCCTGTGTGTGCCTTCATTATATGGATGAGGGCAGAGTGTGAGTGTGTTGAGCAGAGATATGTGTTGAGCTAGAAAGGTGAGCGTGAGTGTGTGTGTGTGTGTGTGTGTGTGTGTGTGTGTGTGTGTGTGTGTGTGTGTGTGTGTGTGTGTGTGTGTGTGTGTGTGTGTGTGTTTTACCGGTGTGCAGTATTCCACCATGGGGTAGTTGAGCTTGTGGCCCTTGGCCGTTCGCCCGGAGAAGAAGCAGTTCTGACACACATCATAGTTAAAATGCTTCAGACTGCGATACCTAGAGAAGGAAGAAAGAGAGAGAGACAGGGAGAGAAAGGAGAGAGAGGGAGAGAGGTGAGGGTGAGATGCATCACAGGCCAGGGAAGAACATATACTGTAGGTGCAATCTGCATCGCTTCTGTCATCATCAGGTATACAGTATGTATGTGTATATCACACATCATTACAGTACAACAAATCTACGGCATCGGTTTCCACTGTCATTACTCCACACATACATCTCATAATACACACACACACACACACACACTTAAAAACTCTGGCATTCTGACAGACATTCTAGATTTCCCAGCTAAACCCTTTTGTCAGTGTCCTAAAAACAACAGCAGCCAGGATGCCATTTAACAGCTAAATTGAGACATGAGGAATTCAAACATAATAGCTCATGTATTTTATCTCTCTCCCACTCTCGCCTCTCCCTCCTCTCCTCTCCTCTCCAGCCCTCCCAAGGTTAGCTGACTGATGAGTTACGAGAGGGAGCCATACATCATGGGGCGCAACACCGCACACTACAACTGGCACGTCAAACGCACCATTACCCACTGACGTGCAGCATATTACTACACACGGGAAGGGGGGGGGGGTTCTTGATTCACCTTCGCATTAGCAAGAATGCCACGACTACCTTTAATTAATGAGTTTATCCGGTAATTAACAGCCTCTTTCTTCTGACGGGATCCATATTAGTCGGTGTTGGCGTTGATGAGGGAAACACCCGGGTTGCTGCGTGGTCCCATGTGTCAAGTCTCTAGTCCAGTGGTGCTCAACCAGTGGTCCGGGGACCACTAGTGGTCCTTGAGGGGGTTCCAGGTAGTCCCCAGCTAAATGATGGAGAGTTGGTAACCAAATGGACCCTTATCTTTAACTCGAGTGTAAAATGAAACCAAACGTTTCATTTTACTCTCAAGAGTAAAATCATTGTTATCAGCATTACTTGTCTTAATTTACAAGAAGTCTACACAATTATATTTTGATCAACGTTTGCCTGTTATCTCTCCTAATGGTACCACATCAATACAGCATGGATTTGTGGACAAAATCGTATCCAATGATAACAAAATATTCCAAGTTTAGGGTCCGAGAGGCAAAATCTCATCAAATGGTGGCTCAAATGCCGAATAAATAATAGACCTTGATATGAAAAAGGGTTGAAAACCACTGCTCTATACCACGCAAAGTGCCTGCTCTGCATTTTGTCCCCTCCCCTTTTCTCCCACTCATCTCTCCGTCTTGGACTCTGTCTCCCAGATCGTCTCCTCCACTCATCCATCACTGACATTGCTGGGGAGCCTTGTGCTTCGTCAAACGTCTGACGGTGTTTTCCCTCGCTGAAGGGGATCCACGAGGAGACAACTCCCCCATACATCACTCCACCGCTTACCGTGACCATTATTCCCTGTCTCTTTTTTTTTTACATGGATTTGATTGATTCATGTGTTGGATTTTATTGTATTGCATTCAGTCTTAATAATTAGTGCTGTTTAAATGTCTGGTGGTGTGTGTGTGTGTGTGTGTGTGTGTGTGTGTGTGTGTGTGTGTGTGTGTGTACCGGCTATTATGGCTCTCTGTTGCTGCCCAGTGCTGATCTTTTCTCTTTCAGCACTGGACAGCGACACTGTTCGTGTGGGGTATCAGTGGGTGCCAAAGCGTGCATGAGAGTGTGTGTGTGTGTGTGTGTGTGTGTGTGTGTGTGTGTGTGTGTGTGTGTGTGTGTGTGTGTGTGTGTGTGTGTGTGTGTGTGTGTGTGTGTGTGTGTGTGTGTGTGTGTGTACGTACATGTGTGTGTACGAACATGTGTGTGTAGGTCTATGTGTGTCCAAGTAATTCTCCTGATGGTATTTAGTCAGTGGCATATCAGCTGCTGACATTTAGTTAAATGTCTGCCCTCCAGAGCTGCCCTGGCCTTTCTGCTCAACCTAGAGAGAATACTGCAGATGCTGTGTGTGTGTGTGTGTGTGTGTGTGTGTGTGTGTGTGTGTGTGTGTGTGTGTGTGTGTGTGTGTGTTTCTGCATCTCAGCTGGTTTCTATGTATTCGTGCAGACAGAGTAGTGTGAAGACAAACAGCAAGAGGTAAATGTCAAGTCTTCCTGATCAAAAACCCTTGATCTCTGTGTGTGTGTGTGTGTGTGTGTGTGTGTGTGTGTGTGTGTGTGTGTGTGTGTGTGTGTGTGTGTGTCTGTGTGTGTTTTTACCTGAAGCCAACGATGGGGCATTCTTTACAAATGTTACACTTGGCCTGGTGTTTGGCCGTTTCGGCGGCAGCCACTCTGTGCAGCACAGGGAGCCAAACCATGGACTGGGGCTCCAGGCGCATCCAATCAACAAAGTGCCTCGGCTCAAGCTCCACCTTGTTGGTCACCTGGAGGAGAAGAGAGGCAGGCCTTCGGGAGTTAGAAGCATTCAATTGAAAAGTTTAGTGAACAATTTAACATTTACGGTTAGCGTAAATTTCTTAGAATAAACGTGATATGTGGTGCGGAATTCTAGACATTTTGTGTTGCCCGATAGGAAAACAGAGACCTATCGGGCACCATCGTGTTAGCCTGCGGTTGTTAACTGAGCGTAATAAACATAATAAACATAAAAATGACAATGCCCTCGGTTACATCATGGGGTTGAATTGTGTATATAATGTAAATAATATTTTTATGAACTGCTTATTTGACTTTAGGAGCTGAAAATGTGCTACAATAAACATTCCTAATTGATTTTTTTAACACCCTTGTTGCCCTTGCATCCTGCAGGACCATAGCCTTGGTGTTTGATGATGTGGCCATTTTCCTGAGAGTTACTAGCCATGAAAAGCACTCGTAAACTTCTACGCCAACTACTGCTCTGAGGGTGAAAAACACCAAACACTCAGACTTAAGGCCAACCCAGTCCACCCAAAGAAACATTAGAGGACATTGCAAAATAAATGACCAGAAACGTCAAAAGGAATTGGTGTTCAGCTGCAGAACATAATGAGACCATTAGATACGCAGCCATGGGCTTTAGATCCACTCAAACCTTTGGAATGGAGGGGAAAAAAACATCTCACTGCTGACCTTTCCATATTCCTTGACACATTTAAAAAGGGCAGCGAGTAAACGGTGGATACTAGCATCTGCCAAACAGCATACATTGCAAATTCGATCTTGAAGGAACGCTATGATCTTCAGCAGCTTTAGTGTATGCGTAAGCACTGTATGTGTACTCTTGTTGTAACCGTAGATTTGCGCCTGAAGGGCTCTACAATTCAAATCGTTACATTTTGAATTAACCCTATCAGTCTATCACCATTGAGGGGGCTGATGATGAGATTGTCAATAGTTTATATTTCTTGGCATCATGCTCTCTGACGAATCAGCTGGTTTAACAACAACTGTTCTTTCATCAAGAAGGCTCAACGTCTTTTCTTCTCAAGAAAGATAAATTATTTTACCCAGGATAGTAGCGCGCTACACAGATTTTATAAAGGTGCCCTACAGAGTGTCTTAAGTTGTTTTATGACCGTATGGTAAGGTAACATTACTCGACAAGAATAATAAATCCCTTGAAAGAACAGTAAGTCAGACACTCTCTGCCACCCTGGTCTGGAAAAGGTGTCCTTGTTCCCCAGCTACCATGCCATAAAAATGTCATTAAAGTTTCAAAAATACCTTCTTTCCAAGCACTATAAGAATCTTAAACAACGAATCTATGTGCTAATTTGGGGAGGAATGTGAACTACTGTATGCATTATGAAAAATGTTGTATACGAGTAGAGAAACACTTGTATGGGCACAGTTTGTGTTTCCTAAAGCAGCACTATGTAACTTTTTAACAACTATATAGCATATTATGTCCCATAAAATTATAAAGTAAACATTTTAACCAATAACAAATATCTTTCCATAAATGCTTAGACTCAGGGGGGTCCCTGCTAGGGGCTTGACTGTTTTACTATGTATAGGGGAGACGCTCGCATCGCAGTGTCACACTGCGATGCAAGTTTGTGGATCTGCCAATAATTCTAGCACTGCCCCTACCTGCTTGCGATTGGCTGAATTCAGTAAGAGGACCGCCCCTTCCTACTCAATCACGCTGGTCACACCAAGGCAGAACTGCCAATCAAAGTGTCGACTGGCCAATCACAGCGCGTCCTCGCCGGACACACTTGCTCCAGGCAGATGTAAACAGTGTGGTCGTAGGTCTGAGTTTGTTCCCCCCCACTTGACCCTGTGTAAAATTCATGACCGCCCACTGCGCAGTGCACAAGCAGACGGGTATGGAGTTCACCAAAGTATAAAGCCACGCCCATTCAGACAAAAGAGTCAAAAGTAGAGTGTCACGTCACGTGCGCGACTGAGTAGGCAAAGACATTGGCTGCTATGTTATTTGTTTCCAAAGTGGCCACTGATACCCGAAACTACAGAGTGCCACTTTAACTATACATATTTATTCTTAACACATTCCCTGCCAGAGGTTTTTTAAAACTGGGTACAGCCAGCCAGTGCTTTTAACGATTTTTTAGTCACAAAATATTTTCCGTGATCACCGTCCTCACGGTGATCCCCTCATTCCACACACAGGAGTCTCGTAGAATTAAAAAAAAAAAAAAATCAGATTGTGGTAATCCGTTCCATAATTGCAGCCAGTTGAAAATAGCATGTTTCACCAAAAATACATAGTAAAAAAAAAGTACACAGGAGCCGAGATACAGGATTTTAAAGTAATAAGTTAACCAGGAAGTGAATGGAGCAGTAAATCTTCGGATCACGTTATCTTGGGTTCTAAAAACATTTCCGTCTTTTTTTTCTTTTTAAAGACGGACATGTCCGTCTTTGGCGGTAAACGGGTGTATTTTAAAAGACGGACATGTCCGTCTTTGACAGGCAATGTGTTAATATATTAAAATAATCCTGTACTCTGTTGCATGTTATGTTTAGATGTATGTGTGTTTAATACATTTTGTTGAGCTTTGCACTTGTTAATAAAATGTGGGTGACCACAAATGGCAAATAAACCTCTCTCTCTCTCTCTCTCTTTCTCTCTCTCTCGCGCTCTCTCTTTCTCTCTCTCTCTCTCTCTCTCGTGTGTGTTGTTTTGAAATAAAATGTCAACATGAAGCCCCAGAATGTGTACTAGCGTGCTGGGACTAAATGTCAGACTGACACACAAAACCTTAAAGATCACACGCGTCAACAACATGTGGAACAAAGTGCACAACACCGAAAAGGACAGGGATTTCATCTCCATTTCTGATCCCAGCCATCCATCTGACATCCTCTGTTCCATTCTTAAAAAGGAACAATGCTGAACGTAAGGTATCGTATGTTATTGGAGTGGGCTAGGACTAGTTCAAATCAATATTTTTTGATAAGAACCTTCCCAACAGAAATCTCAAAACTCAAATCCCAAGACATAGCTTCAGGCGGAACGTTTTGACAGTTTTTCCTGTGATAATAACAAAGGAAAGATGATAAAAGGGGACTGGCAGAACACCCAGGGGGTGTTCGCTCATTCATGCTTTATGGAGCAGGTCTTGACTTTATTCTTGCTGCCATCTCTGGCCAAAGTTTTAGTTCTCCGGAGACCGGCACTCTCCTCTTAACCCATTGAGACCTGAAGCCGATTCTACAAATGTCTTCTAAATCCCAACAGTATTCCAAAAAAACGTATGTTTCTATATCAGTGGTGCTCAAACTTTTTCATGTCAAGGACCCCCAAAATGATATGTATTTGGCCCATCTCAAAATGTTTTGTTCCAGGGATCCCCAGAAGCAAAGATTTGAGTTAAAATGTTCGCTTTAAAACAATATATTTTCAAAGATTTGCACAACTTTTTCACGATTTTTCAAAAATAGCAGATCTACAAGCTTGCAGATCTGCTATTTTTGAATAGCCAAAGTGTGAAATTATGCTTTTTAGTTCAAATCAAAAAGTGACACAGATGCGTCCTAGGTCTTAATGGGTTAAGCCCTTCCCTACTCTGCA
The DNA here is from genome assembly GCF_963280865.1 of Gymnoscopelus braueri. Lineage (NCBI taxonomy): Eukaryota > Metazoa > Chordata > Actinopteri > Myctophiformes > Myctophidae > Gymnoscopelus > Gymnoscopelus braueri. Next base: position 27,240,752 of record NC_137616.1, on the reverse strand, counting down.
CTCTGTCCATCACTCCTTCGTCTCACCTGTCTCTCATCCTTCCGTTCTCCTACCTCCAGGTTGTCTCCCTAACAGGAGAATTATGTGCACTTGCACATTAATTACTGCCTGCTGGGAAGGGTGGGACGGAGGGATGCAGGGATAGAGGGATGGAAGGATAAATGGAGGATAGTTGATGGAGACTGCTGAAAGAAGCCATATTTATGAGGGCCCAACCTGTTCATCACAGGCCTATTAAACGCAATGGACTGGGTGACTGCCCAGTACAGACACTGGCAGGTCAGGTGGCACACAGGCACGCGCGCATGTGTGTGTGTGTGTGTGTGTGTGTGTGTGTGAGAGAGAGTAAGTAAGAGTGTGTGTGGGGTGTGTGTGTACTGTAAGTGCATTTGTGTCTCTGGCTGCATGCCTGTCTGGGTTTATGATTGAATGATTAATGGGTGCACAGGTACCTGGCACTATTCATGATCAAACGCGTGTTAAAGTGTCTGCACACTGCTTGGCCCTACCTGCCTCATGCTGCACACATGCATATTAATGTGGCCAGTCACAATTACAGCAAATTATAGGCAATGTCTTAGCATCATCTGCACTACAGCGCTGCACAATGATACTGATATGTGGCATTAGATCTGTGCATGGATGAAAAAGAGCGAAAGAAAGAAATAAAGAATAGACAAAAAGGGAGGGTGAGTGGAAGGACCGAGGGACTATACAGCTAGTTTCAAAATCAGTCAGTAAAATGATGAGGTCCAGGATTATAATGCTCAGTTTTAGCACATTGACTAAAATTCCCCATGCCATTCACACTCCATCAGTTACTATTTTCGGAGGTGGAGGTGCAGGAAATGGTTAGAAATTCATAGCAGCCCAATTTTAATGTCTGGTATTCAATTTATGAGTTGTTAAGTGTAAACGTGAGGTGGTTAAAAACAAGCAAGAAAAACTGAAATAGCAATCCCAGAGGAAGATCATGGGGGGGGGGGTATATAGTATATAGTAGTAATATATAGCGTAGATAGTGGAGGACAGGCAGTAGGAGAGTGTAGGCCATATACTGTAGGCTTCATGGGTGGTCAGCTGGTTTTTATTACTGGGTTGGGAGAGGAGAGGTTTTAATGTGTTTAATACTAATGACTTTCAGGGGCTACTGACTATCTACCCACGTAACCAACTGGGTTATTCTAAGTAGAATGATGACTATTAGTCACTGCTGGCGGGTCCCTCTGAATTGTATAGAGCTATGAAATTACAGTGGGAAGACAATGACCACTTCCACTCGTTCAAGTGGAGCGCAAATTGTTTTGTGTCAAGGATTTCACTGTCAAAAAAGCCCCTGAGAATGTCAGTATGTGTTTTTACTACCATACCTTAGAGCAGTGTGCGCGTTATTTCCATGCTTAAATGCTGTGTGTGTGTGTGTGTGTGTGTGTGTGTGTGTGTGTGTGTGTGTGTGTGTACACGTACATGCTGGAAGCAGCTGCGGACACTGGGTTCGATGTTGGAGCCGCCGAAAGCGGCCACCTCCCCCAGCTGTCGGGGGACCTGGATGGCATCATGGAGCAACAGGCCAAGCTGCCTCTGGTCACACGTGTCCCCAGCTGATGCCACCTGGTTGAAGAGGTCTGAAGGACGGAAGGAGTTTAAGAAGGAATGGGAGAAATGTGAGGGAAGGTGATAGAGCAGATATATATACACTGTACAGAGACGTCTTTCATCTTTGTGTGCATTTCCCCTCTCTCCTTGTCTTTTCTCATCTCCCTCTCTCTCCATCAACCTCGACATGCTCACTGAGGTCTCTGATGAGAACTGTGTGCAGAAAGTCAGCCGTGAAAGTCAGCAGCATTTGCCAGAGAAGCATCTAGTATGATCTTACACAAAATGCACGCAGAGACTCGACTTGTGAGAGAGGAAGGTGGGGAGGGAGAGATGGAGGGAGAGAGAGAGGGGGAGTGTAGAGACTTTTTTGGGGGGAGGTTGGCACACGAGTTGCTGAGAAGCGAGGGGCATGACAGTTCCCTGTGTTCTGCTCGCTGCTGACTTTGATCTCAGCTTGAGACCCCCACCCCGCTCGGTGTCAGCTCCTGTTATGCAATGTAGGCGTGGCATGAATGATGGATCTCTTTGATACTTACTGTGGGTATGTATGTTGCACACATGTGTGCATGGATGCAAGCGAGTGCAAATATCTGGAGGCCTTCAAGTCAGCTTGTAAAACCACAGCCCTATAATATGTCTCTGCGTGTTCATCACACACACACACACACCCTACCTCCTCAGCCGTATGTTGGCCTACTTTCACTTTCTGAAGTCCTGACGCAGACAGACATACACACTCACAAATTGAATGTCAAGCAGGATGCGCATTTTAGTTACCCTGGCATGTGTGCGTCTCCATGACTGAGCCGCGACATCCAATGAAACTCGGATGGCGGATTTATACGTGGTTGCGTACGGGTGTCGCGCACCGAAAATAGCTGATGTACAAGCTCACAACGCATTGCAGCGAGACGTGTCGTGAGCTTGTAGATCGCCTATTTCTGATGCACGACACCCACTTGCAAATAAGTATAAGCCGGGCTTAAAATGGGAAGGGCGCAATCAAGCGTGCTTGATCCCTTTCTCAGCCTAATAGAAATTGCCACTGGAACGAATGGACTCAGGGACGGAGCCTGCGTCACAGCAAGCGGGTGGGGGGGAGAAAGATGGGAAAGATAGGGTTGAAAGCAAAAGCAGTGAGGGTAGATTGGGAGGAACCATGGCAGGTTAGACGGATGGAGTGATGGAGAGATGGATGGAGTGACAGAGAAATGGAGGGAGAAATGGAGATGAGGGAGCAATAGATAGATGGAGGGAGTGATGGAGATGAGGGAGTGAATGATGAGGGAGTGATAAGAGATGGTGGACCAAAAGAGATATGGAGGGAGCGATAAGAGATATAGAGGTAGCGATTGACATGGAGGAAGCGAGAGGAGAAATGGAGGGAGCAATAGAGAGATAGGGGTATGGATAGAGATGGAGGGAATGATAGAGGGGTGGAGGGGTGATACCCTCAAACTGCCTCTATTGGGTACAGAAGAAAAACTAAAACACATATATTTATGTAAATGACAGCCTTCTCCCGGTGCAGCAGACCGAGTACATCCACTCTTCCTAATCCCATCCCTTGAAGAATGAAATAGAAATAGGAGCAGGGGAATGGCATAAATAAAGAACAGTAGAAACGGCTGGGAGGTCTCTCATCCAATTAGTGGGGCCTTTTCTTTGGCTCCCCCGCCGACGCCCTGATTAATGCTGCTGGGATTATAATGCGTTGGTGGGGCAGAATGGGATAGGACAGGCTGGTGCTGGCGGGAACACCATTACAGTGTACGTTAAGGGGTTTATGTGTATCGTGAACGCAACTTACACTTGTACTTCTCCTCCAGATGCCCCTTGCAGAGAGAGAGCACTCCAATCTTCATGGACAAGACACGGATCTTCCCACTGCGTCCGCTGAAGGGGAGTCACACACACACACACAAATGTCAGCCTCCTAAGACAAGTGGCAGCAAGCAAGCCAAATTTACAGCCGCCATGGGTTATGCATACACGTGTGTGTGTGTGTGTGTGTGTGTGTGTGTGTGTGTGTGTGTGTGTGTGTGTGTGTGTGTGTGTGTGTGTGTGTGTGTGTGTGTGTGTGTGTGTGTGTGTGTGCATATTTAGTGTGCGCTGTTCTGATCTGAAGTAATTTAATAAGACATGCAGTGAGAGAAAATCACTATGTGCCTGGAGATGAAAAGAGTTTATTTATTGTAAATCTAAATGCTCGAGTGAGTGAGTGAGTACTTGTGTGTGTGTGTACGCACGTGTCATAGACGTTGAGCAGCCAGTTGAGGCACATGTCGATGCAGAGTGGAACGTTGACCAGGTTCTTGTGCTCCTGTTCCAGGCCGTCGTAGATGGACGTCAGGCAGTTGATGACGTCTGGCACTGACAGCAGCTGACTGTTGTTGGTCAGTTTGTGCTGCTCGAAGGTGGACTGGGCCACACTCAGGTCCAACAGATCCACTGGAGACAGTAGGAGAGGGACGGAGAGGAGATGAGAGTGAAGAGAAAGGAGAACAGAAAATGATGAAAGGGGCCGGGAAGAGTAAATGGGAGAGGAGAAGAGATAAGAGGGAGAGAGAGAAACAGTCTGAGATAAGTCACCCTTTTTCCTACATGTTCATTGGACTCTGAGCAGAGCTGCAAGCAGTTTTCTGAAATGCCAACACATACTGTAGCCTATTCTGGGTCTGTTTATAATTCCGACATTCCCAGCTTTCACTAGTAGACTCTTAACTATCCCTGCTTTCTGATGGTCATCGATCCGACCCATGTGTCCTTTTTGTTGTGCCTTATTCCTTTTTGTCTAGTTGTTTTTATTCTGTATGTATTGCTAAGCTTATTTTTCTGTCATTTGGTCTCTTGTATTGTTATGTACTATTTGACAAAAAATCTAAATAAAGTATTAAGAAATTATAATAATAATTCCGACATCCCATTATTCC